>NC_081352.1:23747805-23774751 GCF_029784015.1 Lycium ferocissimum
CTTTATATCCGATCGTATTCCATTATTTTTTACCTTACCCGACATACCTTCTTCGCACTATTTCTTGCACCGCGTGATGTGTGTAGCTTTCAAGGTCATCGGTTGCTCCATCCGCCGATGTCGTTCTTCGGTGAAATCAAATGTTAGCATAAAGCATTTCATTTCCTATGTCTGGGGCTCTATCGCACGATCTTAGATTTGAAAGAAAGGTAACATCCTAAATGCCCCGTAGCCTCGTTTATAGATGTGGTGCACAACACACCGATAAACAAGATTCTACTAGACACGGTCCGTGGACACTCCGAGGATTAACCTCGCTCGATACCACTTTTGTCACGACCCAACCCCGTAGGCCGTGACTAGTGCCCGAGCTGGACACTGTGATACACACAATTTATCTATAGCCATATACTACTAGCATGCACGAACTGATATGAGTAGAAAGACAAGACGCATGCATATCAAAGCCGCCATCTTCCGTTATTACCACCTTTATGATTAATATCGCACAAAAGCCGGCAAGTACATCATGTATATATATGGGGGAACGTCCCAACAAAACATAAGTCGAGAAGGCTACCTTCACACGCACCGCCATACTAAACATATATCAACGCGAGCCGGCAGGCCGCCGTCACACCCCAATTCCGATAGGGTGTGATGGCACCCGACCCTTACCAGTGGCCGAGCGAACCCGTACTCTCATAATACTCATAGCCATACCGGGCCCACAAGGCATAGCATAAGCACGGGGTGAAATTTTTTTTCGGAAAACGTACATGCCTTTATTCTTTTTCAAATCAAACAAAATCCGTATCCATAGCGAATCCGTAAACACATGAAATTCATAACACAACGCGTACCGATACACATCCAGAACCATATAGCCGTTACAAAACGGACATCTCATACACACGACACTGTCTGCAAAGTCTCTAACATAACTGGACACCATACAAACGCACCTCGACCCGGGCAAGAAGACTCCGGAGGAAACGGAGCTCGCCAATCCAAATTTAACATCTTCTCGCTCATCCGTGGTACCGCGCGTACGAAACGCACCCCGAAGAAAGCGGGGCACGGAATATGTACCGAGTATGCAAAGCGTAAAATACAAAAATGAAATAAAGTGTACCAAACGCGAGCATAATAGTCCAAATACCAACGTACTTCCATCTGGCATCCAAGTCATACATACACAAATCATACACATACCGCGGCCAGGAACCCAGCGGTAATATTCCATACATGCATTCACACATATACCGCGGCCAGGAACCCAGCGGCTAATATCACCAATACGTAAATATACCGCGGCAGAACCCGGTTAATATCACAAATATATAAATATACCGCGGCCAGGAACCCGGCCGTTAGTATCACAAATATATAAATGCCTACACATACACGCATACCGCGGTCAAGAATCCAATGGCCATGTCACCAGCGGTCAAGTATCCAGCGGACGATATCACACATACACATGCCGCGGCCAAGTATCCCCGGTCATGGCACAGCCAGCGGTCAAGTATCCAGCCCCCGGACAATATCACACATACCGGCCCGGACTCGGCGAAAGAGGTAATAACAATACACACGAGTGCGTAATCGTAAGTAGTCATACGTATATAATTTCTTTTATTACAAACTCAACAAAATAACCAAAGCACACCATTTCTTTAAAACCAAGACAATAGTTAAATTAGGTTTATCGGAATTAATATACAATAGTTACGATCTTCTTAAATCGTTCTTATGTGTCAAAATGTATTATCAAACCCAATGAGGTAGTTAAAATAACTATTTTTTTATAGCAATCGGAGCAATAGTCAAAAGTTTTCTTTCCAAAATCACACAAGTATACCAAACAGGGCGACATTGGGAGATCTCGGGATGCGTGGGCCCCACCTCGAGTCGAGCCGAGGCGGCGGACATAATTTACAAACATTAGGCTCCCTAAAGCCATCCGTAGAAGTTTCGGAGCGATCCGGATACGTTTACAACGCACAAAGGTTTAAGCGTTCTTTTGATCAAATATAAGGATTATAATTCAATTGCGGTAATGAATAGTATGCAAAATCAAACTCGGATTTCCGAGAGCGGAATTATCCCCGAGGTTCCGATCTTAGCCTAGTAGGGCTAGGACATGCCAAAAGAAGGAAAGGGCAAGCTTTTACATACCTTATTCGCTTTTTACGCTCGTCCAAACTCAAATCCCGTTTCCTCCAAAATCTACAAATGGTCATGTTTACCAATTGTGAGTTATAGCTTCCAAGAGTTCAACTTAAATTCATGTTTGTCTACCGAAATTTCGGATTTCCCCCCGTACATATAGCATCCCCGAGAATCTAACTCGGCAAATTGTAATCAATCAACAATCCCGGAATGCAACCCGGCCAAACCAACAATCATAACAACAATATCAATACTCAACTCACAACATGTTCAAGACATTCTAACCCAAATCTTCCAATTGCCATAAGAACTCCAACAATACATTTATTTCTTTCAAACTCATAAATTATGTCAACAATCCGCATGCTAACGATCATCATTCTCATGCACACAAGAATTTATTTTAAAATCATATTGCTCTCCAAAACAGCCCGCAACATTTCCGACTTCCATTTGAGTCGTCAAACCTTCATTTTCACCACATAATCTACAACAATCAACAACCAAAATGCTATATAAAATGAGTTCATTATATTTTTCTAAAATCAGCCCCTACACGGCCCAAGTTCCAAGCTACATAATTCCATGAATTCCGTTCATTTTTACATGCCAAACATATGCAACCATCCATAACAACATCAACCAACACTAAATGAATTTAGTTCTACACGTTTATACTACACTACATATATTCGGCTACAACATAATACACCAAAATCTCATGAATTCCATTCATCTCCACACTCTACAACACACAAACCATGCATAGTATATGAAAGAGGAGATGGAATCCTTACCTTTTTCCTCCAACTTCTTTACTTGTCCCGTATGCGAAAACGATGAAACCAACGGTTTATCTTCCGAGATAATTATACCACGTCGAAGAGCGTCTTGAACTTAATAAGAATACAAGAGAATTACAATTTTTGGACCAAGATTGAAGGCTAGGAATTTTTTTCTTTCCTTTTCTCTTCTCTTTCTCTTGGCTGTTTTCCTCTCTTCTTTTTTTTTTTGCTGAATTTTTCTGGAAAGTTTTGCTGAAAAAATAAGGTTCTGTCCCTTTTAAAAACTGCCAACGTCGGTTACGCCGTAGCTACGATGCGCACGTAGCGCACCGTAGCGTACCGCATGCACCGTAGCGGTACATGATTAGCGGATGCTCGCGCGTCGATAGTTCGGCCTTGTAACGTCTATAATTCTCTACTCCGATGTCCTATCAATGAACGGTTTGTTACATTACAAACTAGACTCGACGAACTTCATTTTAGGCTTTTAAAACACCTTAAAACTCCACATATACTATGAGATATGCGCCTCCATAGTTGACTTAAAAATTCGCCAAAGATTTCCCAAATTTTCGTCGAACTTATTTTCTTCAAATCTCGAAATATTCCAACGCACAAAATGTGGGATATAACAGCTGCCACTACAAATGGGTACGCCCCAAACACAAGTCATGTCCACACAACAAAACATCAACTACACACAACCCACAGATGTGACCACGTACCTCAAGAGTGACAACGACATCATATGACGGACGGTGGCCCCGCCGTACCCCGAACAACAACATATATACATATCAAAAGGCTATACCAAACTATGCTCCACAAAGGAGCACTCGAAATAGCCGAGTAGATACCCTAGGCCGGTGGATCTCCGAAACGAGCGTCCGCACACGCGCATGAAACGTAGCCCCCCCCCCCCCCCCCCCCCGAAGAAAGGGGGGGTCGCACGGAATATGTACCGAGTATGTAAAGCATGAAGCATAGTAAATGGAATCATATCCGAGACAATGTGAACAGATTCAATGCAACAAATAGAATTTCATAAAACTTGCCTTTGAACATATTTCATCTGTAACGTTCTCATATCAATATCACTATAGTATTTCATAATCAAAGTTGCATAATCATTCGTATATAACATATATAACGTGTCCCGCCCTCTAGTGAGGAACTCGGTAATTATAATCATAACATCATAAACATAAACATAAGCATATACGTGTCCCGCCCTTCAAGCAAGGGACTCAGGTAATAAGGAATGTATGCCCTCCGGCCTCCATCTCCAAATCATCATATATCATATCATCATCATCATCATATATATATATATAACGTGTCCGGCCCTCTAGTGAGGGACTCGGTGAATAGTATAATAGTTGTGCGCACGAGAACGTACCCGGCCCGGGACTCAGTGAAGGATATAGCGGTAGCACGAGCAGAGTAATAAGCAACCACATATATATATAAAACATTTTTGAGACTCAATGAATAGTAAACCAAATCAGCTTCTCGACATTAGCATGTTACATTTTATAAAAATCAAGCATACTTATGCAATTCCTTTTAAGAATAAGAACTTCTATACATCACATACTAGTCCATCATGTAATAAATAACGAGATCATAATTCCACTATACCAACATTTTCAACATTACGGACAAATAACAATCACATGTCATACTAGAAGTTAGAGAGTGGAGTCACCCCGAGGCTCAGATTATATCTTACTTACGTCTAGGACATGCCAAAAAGAAGGAAGGAGTAGGCTTTACGTACCTTTAGCGTTTAGTCGTATAATAACTTGTACTTGCTGCCCAACAACACTTATCCTATATCAAGATATCAAGAGCTACAATTAGTTTACAAAGGATTTTAATACGCACTCGACGCTCACAATCCTTTCAAACATTTAGACGACGTTTCGTTCGCATACAAACCAACTAGTGCTACAAGCTAACATTACTAATCATTCTTTCTTATATCATTCCAAACTTGTTTACCATGACTTAGGGGACTTTGGATAGCTTGTATATCATTCCATTCACCCCCAACTCACGTCCAAACGTGTACCCCATACAAAAATACCATTACTCTTTTACTACATGTTCATAACAACATTCAACAACATTACTTCACTTCTAGTACCCAAAACAAATACCACGGTTTTGGGCTGCCTATACACCTCAACATGATTTGTTTCATTAACACTTTAATTCACATATTCAACACACATGCAATATACCACAATGTGCATAACAACAAAAATCAAAACTTGGCACAAACAGTCCACAAACTCCCCTAAAACAGCCTCCTTACACGGCTTCAATGCCACCCCTACAACTCCATGATTTTCACTCATTTATCCACACTACAACACCTTCAATCCATTTCCAATACATGTACAAGAAAACCAAACATAATTCCATTCAAATCTACAACACATGGCTTATTTAAACTTTAAACAAACCCAATTCTAACATGCACATCATAAACCAACTTCTACAATCTTTGTTCAATTGCATGTTGACATTCATTTAATTCATCAACAATACATGTAAAATAAAACCAAGCATGGCTCCACCTAAGCTCACGGCTCACCTCAAGTTCAACCACAACAACAATCCAACAACAACATGCATGAATTATATATTCAAACCATCACACAACACATGGAAAAATGATCATCCTTACCTTCAATCTTGTTCTTCAATCTTGGCCGAACCTCAATGTTTTTGACATGCTACACCTCCTTGTCTTCCTTCTAACAACTACTACACGTTCATATGCACTTGGTAAGGAGTGAATTAATGGAGAAAACTGAAATTTGGGATCAACATCATCTCACCATTCTCGGTAGCTCTAGCCGAGAGCTTCTCTCTCTAACTCTAAGTTTCTTAACTTTTCAAATGTTGAAATGAGAGTTTAGTTGATTTATGAATCAGCAACTTCCTTTTTATATGCAATCCACAAGGTGGACATGTGTCCCACCCAAGCCTTTAGCCAATAAGAATTGGCCAATTCACAAAGTGGGACCCACACGGCCACTTAGGCCCACTAATGATGTAATTAATTTCTTAATCTCACTTAGTCCTCCAATCTTGGTCAATTAATCCTTATTCTCCAATAATGTTCTTATACCAAACGAAATCCATAAGCAACTTGTGCATAGAAATGAAATCGGGAGATGAAAACCACTGCACCGGAACCCTAAAACGACTTAGTTCGTAACTTGTCGCACTTAGCTTTATAATGTTCCAATGTAAAGATACGGGACATAACAAGACCGACTGTACCCACGACTGCAGCCACGCAAGTCTCTAGCGCCAATCGAAATCTCGGCACGTGTACTCGACTCGGTACACTCCGGGCGGAAATGGAGCTTGCCGGCTTCGCCGGAACATCTTACATATTAACTTGGCCGTCACGGTGTACACGCGCGGCATGAAACGCAGCCAGAAGAAGAGGGGCGGTACTTGCAGCAATGTGCGGAGTATGTAAGGCATGATCGGAACAAATAATGAAGGCGTATCTGCATATGGAACACACGTGTAAAACTATAACTCGTGCGGAGTAATAACCGTATGGAAACATAGACCGTATCATAGGATAAAGGAGTAACACTTACATGTGAGTGCCACTCGGGGCGGAGGCCATGCATGCCTAGCTTTTTTTTTCTTTTCTTTTTTCCGAACACGGTGTTTCTTATTCTTATACATAGAATACGTATACCTTTCGGAAAAACGTACTTTTACTCGCGTTACGTACGCGAATTCATCGCTCTCCCCCCCCTCCCCAACAAGTCCCAAGGATATCATATTATATATATATATCATACATCACATAAAATGTACGCCGCGTACGGCTCTCCCATCCGGCGTCCCATCCCGCGTCCGGATGGAATCAGTAGAATCGGTGGAAACGAGTTCCTCCCCATTCCCACATTTACATGTATCATATAAATAGCATGCATGGGAGCCCAAGGAAGGTCATGTGTCTATCGGAGTGACGTAAGGTCCGTGACCTCCGATTACATTATGGATTAACGGGATCGCTTTGTCTCACCTTGAAGGAACGAGTATTTTAAGGCGAGACTATCATGAGAAGACATAGAATGTGATCGAAGTTTCGTATATCATTACGAGAAGACATAAAACAAATCAAGAAATGATCGTCATCACATTATCGTTTCATATGCTTCAAACCTTTGTAATAGTCATTATCCATAAATAGGATTAAGCAAATCAAGAAATAGCTTCATATTTTCATGTCATCACATTCATAGTAGGAACACGTTCTCGCCATATTCATCATAGACATTTTCTCATATCGGGTATCACCGTCGTGCAAGAGAATTCATCCATTCATTAGTTTCATTATCATATACTTGCCTTAACCTTTCAAACGCATTCACTTATATTCTCACGGAATTCCCCATTTCGGCAGACTTCCTTGTAAACATACCACCCCCGCGAATCTAACTCGGCCAAATTTTAATCAACGACATCCCGGGAATTCAACCCGGCCAAACCAACAACAATACCACAATTATTCTAGCAACACTTCAATATTCAATTTAATTCAATTCAATTCAATTCAATTCAATTCACATATTGTCCCAACAACTTGATCAATATACTACTTCATCCGGAACCTTCAACTTTAACAACAACCATACATTTTATTATCATTTATCTATGTTAACTTTAACGACAACCTTCATTCTATATCACATGATCCATAACGACGACAACTAAAACGTCCAATAAAATTAATTTACACTAACTTACCAAAACACCTACTATTCGGTTACAACAACTTCATACACATTGTCATGCATTTCCATCCTTCTCTATACATTCCTCATCACATATAAATCATCTATAACAATCAAATCACTAAATAAAACTAATTCATCACATTCTACCATCATCACTTCCATGCTTGCCATCAACCATTACATGCACCTTTCCATAAATTTTTATTCATTTCTTAACACAACAACAACAACCAACATACTACGTACAATTTAATCCATTCTTTTCCATACACACCAAAACAGCCCATTCTCGGCCACATATCAACAAGCATCATATTCATGAGTTTTATTCATTTCTACACATTACAATAAGTACAAGATATTCACGACTACAACAACCAAAGTACCAAATAAAATCAATTCATTTGTCACCACAACCCCACTATATTCGGCCACCATGGCCACAACTTCAACATGCATGTCTTCATGTTTTTCATTCATTTCTCCACACACCACAACATACACAACTATCCAAAACACATGAAGAGAGGATTAAATACATACCTTTCCTCTTGTCTTCCTTCTTGACCAAGGTCTGTAACTTGCAAGGGTCAATGGTTTATTTGTTCCAACAACCATTCCATGTTGTAGAGGATCTCCAAATGAGCTAGAATATTAGGAGAAAATAATTCCTCCTCATCAATTTTCCATGGCTAGATTTTACTAGCCATGGCCGAACTCCCTTCTTTGCTCTCCTCTTTTTTTTTTTTTTTTCAAGTCTTCTTTTCTTGTAAGACATATGACTAATGATCTTATATATATATATTTATACACCATGTGAGGGGCACATGCCCTCTCTCTCTAGTAATTCTCTAGAAATTTCTTTCTTTTTCTTGAATCTTTCTAAGTTGGTCAAGGAAGATAATTGTCTTCTTTTGCAAGCTTTGGCCCATGTGTTTTTATCATTTACAATTAGCCCCCCCACTTAATATGGAATGACCACATGCCTCCCTTTCTTTCTTCTCTGTGAGTTTTTTTCTCTTTTTCTTGAATTTTTCTTACAAAATAAAAGATGACTCATTTGTCTTACCGTATACGCTTTGGTCCACATATTTCCATCACATGGCCCTCATGCCCTTTTTGGAGCCTTCATGAAACTTATGTGAAGTTCCCGTTTTACCCCTCGACTTTCCTCAATATGACCATTTTGCCCCTAACCTTCCGCATTATTTTCGGGGCGCATTTTGCGAATTCCTCTCTTTGCCATCAACCCTTCTCAATATTCCATATCAACAATATTCCTAAATAATATTAATAACCCACTTGCACATTAAAATAGTTTTGGAAAACGATCTTACCTTCCACATTCCACGACTTCTTCGAAAATGTCCGAGCGCACGAATGGGGCTATAACAATTACATTCGGGCAGACTGCCGCCGGGGTTCGGATGCTTGTTACACTTGTGGTCGGGTAGGGCATATGATGAGAGATGCCCATCGATGAGCGGCGAGCTAGGACCCGAGCCACGGGTCGGCGGCCGGTTCGTCGCACGCCCTACGTGCGTACTCCTCGGACTCCGGCAAGCCGAGGCAGAGGCCGAGGGGGTATCTCGCCGAGGTGCCACGCAAGACCGCTTATATGCATTAGCCGGACGACAGGATCTTGAGTCCTCCCCAGATGTGGTTACAGGTACATTGATTGTGTTTTCTCATGATGTATATGCATTGATAGATCCGGGATCCACGTTATCCTATATTACTCCATATGTTGCAAATCGTATTGGGGTGAAACCCGAGCCGATCAAGCCTTTTGAGGTGTCCACTCCGGTTGGTGATCCCGTGATAGCTAAACAAGTGTATAAAGATTGTATAATTGTGATATGTGATCGACAAACCAGAGCCGATTTAGTTGAGCTAGAAATGCTAGATTTCGATGTTATAATAGGTATGGATTGGTTGGCCTCATGCTATGCTAATGTTGATTGTCGAATAAAATTAGTTCGATTCCAATTTTCGGGAGAGCCCGTACTTGAATGGAAGGTAATACGGCGACTCAAGGGGCAGGTTTATTTCCTACCTTAAAGCAAGAAAGATGATCGCCAAGGGCTATATTTATCATTTAGTCCGGAGTTCATGACACCGAGGTAACATCGCCAACTTTTCAATCCGTTCCGTAGTAAATGAATTTCGGATGTATTTCCGGATAGAACTTCCGGCCTTCCTCGAGAAAGGAGATTGACTTCGCCATTGATGTGTTGCCGGATACCGAGCCTATTTCTATTCCTCCTTATCGGATGGCTCCGGCAGAATTAAAAGAGCTAAAGGCACAATTGAAAGATTTGCTCGAAAAGGGGTTCATTAGACCCAGTTCATCACCGTGGGGAGCGCCAGTTTTATTTGTGAAAAAGAAATATGGCTCCCTATGAATGTGTATTGATTATAGACAGCTGAATAAGGTGATGATAAAGAACAAATATCCTCTTCCAAGGATTGATGATTTATTTGACCAGCTACAAGGTGCCAAATGGTTTTCCAAAATAGATTTGAGGTCGGGTTATCATCAAGTGAGAGTTAGAGAAGAAGATATTCCCAAAACAGCTTTCAGAACAAGATATGGCCATTATGAATTCCGAGTAATGTCGTTCGGGCTAACTAATGCCCCAGCAGTATTTATGGATTTGATGAATAATGTATTCGATGTGCCTCTCTGAGATTTGTTCGTGATAGTATTCATTGATGATATTTTAGTGTATTCTCTTGCACGGAATCGAGCATGTAGATCATCTATGTATTGTTCTTGGAATTCTCCGTACCGGGAGTTGTATGTAAAATTTTCGAAGTCTTGAGTTTTGGCTAAATTCTGTGACATTCTTGGATCATGTTATTTCAGATGATGGCATTAGAGTTGATACTGGAAAATAGAGGTTTGAAGACTTGGCCAAGGCTCACGACGCCTACAAGTTCATAGTTTTACCGTTTGCGTGTGTTATTATAGGAGATTCGTAGAGGGCTTTTCATCTATTTCAGCCCCATTGGACGAAGTTAACCTTAAGTCGAAATGAATTTCGAATGGAATGACACTTGTGAGCGTAGCTTCCAAGAGTCAAGGACAAGCTAACCTCGGCCTCCAGCTTAACGCTTCCCGAAGGGCGGATGGCTATGTTGTGTATTGTGATGCTTCCGTGTTGGGTTAGGATGTGTATTGATGCAAGATGGAAAAGTCATTGCTTATGCTTCGAGACAAATGCAGGAAACATGAAAAGAACTACCCAACTCACGATCTTGAATTGCCGCCGTTATTCATGCACTAAAAACGGGAGACATTATTTATATGGCGTGCATGTCGATATTTACACAGACCATAAGAGTCTTCAATATATTTTTAAACAGAAGGAGTTGAATCTGCGACAGCGACGGTGGTTAGAATTACTGAAAGATTATGATGTGAATATCTTATACCACCCCGGAAAGGCAAATGTAGTAGCGGATGCGCTTAGTCGTCGATCTATGGGCAGCCTATGTGAAGTGCCCTCGGAAAAGAAAGAAATGATTCACGAACTCTATCAATTAGCAAGCCTCGGAGTGCGTATAGTCGATTCAGGCGATACAGGAGTTAGTATTAACAATCCCACAGTTTCATCCTTGGACGCAGAAATAAAAGAGCGCCAAGACGAGGATCCCAAATTGAAGTATTATAAAGGTGTGAAGTTTCCAAAAGAACAGTCACCATTTGAAGTCTCAGTAGATGGGGTTCTCAAGTATCAAAATAGGTTATGTATTCCGGATGTGGCGGGACTACGCCGCCGAATTCTAGAAGAAGCTCATTACTCCAGATATTTTATTCATCCAGGAACGACGAAGATGTATCATGATCTTAAATTGATGTATTGGTGGGATGGCATGAAAAGAGACATAGCAGAATTTGTAGCCCAATGTCACGCCCCAATTCTGATGGGACGTGATGGGCACCCGACCCTTATTTAGGGCCGAGCGAACCCTCAGACTCTCACCACACATAAGATCACATCGAACTTTTTAAATCAAATAAGACAAAATACATAGCAAAATTTGTCAGAAACTTTTTTTTCTTTCTCGTAGCCTCCGCATCAAACAAATTTGCACTCATACACAATTTCATTACATAATACAGACTGACATATCGGCTGATGGAGCCGCATACCGACTGACAATCACACCCACGACGCTGTCTGCAAAGTCTCTAACATAACTCCAGAAAATCATAACAAACAAGCTACGACTTGGCAGCCCCTCCGGGAGAATGGAGCTTGCCTCTTCGGGAACATCTTCTATAATAACCTTGGCTCGGCTCGGGGAGTACCGTGGCAGAAACGCAGCCCTTCGAAGAATAAAGGGGGTCGCACGAATATGTACTGAGTATGTAAAGCCGAAACACCGTAATAGAATCATAAACCAATCCAAATGTACGTGAATACGGTAAACAAATCATAACCGAAATCGGCGTGTAGAAGTGTATCGGACGAGTAGCCTTATCATGATCGGTGGGTGCGGAGATTAATCTACGGAATCGTGGTCGGAGTCGAGTACGAAAATACGTACCTTATCCGGAGTATCAAAACGCTTACTTTCGGTCATAAATAGTAATTCAAAAGCATGCATAGGCATAGAAATATGTCGACAGATCATAATCGATACTCGAAGTGCGGAAGCTGTGACATATGTAATTTTAATCGTAATCGTAGGTACGAGGATCAACGGACGTAATCGTAGAGAGGATCGGGATATAAAGGCATAAAATACGTAAAAACAGATCATAATCGTAACAAACAAGATAAGCGATGAAAGTACACTATCCGTAATACCAAAATATTTGTTTACTCTGACACCTAACCGTGTATACCAAAGCCATGTATTAAATTACTTATTCTCGCATACAAGTCTCGTATTCCTATGTTATATGTTAGAAGGAGAATCGAAACACGGGCGCAGTAATGCTCCCCTTTCGACACAATCATATCGACCAGGACAGATCGTGTAGGACGAATGCATGTCGCGCAAGTCACACAGTCATACGAAATTTCAATACTTATTTATCCGGACGCCGTAGCATATCATATCTAACGGCATATCGCAATGCAACGTTAAAGCGTAACGTTCCCCGGGACCCTCGGATCGTCGAGCGCCTCATCGCGTGTTGCCCCCCGGGACCCTCTGGACTATCGAAAGGTACTCCCGAGGCGCGTTTTGTCTTCCGGACCCTGGACTATCGAAAGCCGGCCTCCCGAAACGCGTTTGTCCCCCTCGGACCATCGAGTAGCTCCTTAACGCGTCTTCAAATATTAGTACGAACCAAATCAAACGGAACTTTTGGAATCTTACATTCGTATCGTACATAGTGGAACAAACTTCAAGTCAAAGACATTTTGGTATAGAAACGTTTACAATTATTTCGGACTATCGGATCGTACGTATAGACAACCAATATTCCATCACACATCATGACATCATCACACATATACGGCGCCTAGGAAGGACGATACCACGGCACTGAGTCTCGTATACCCACAAATCATCACATCACACATACACAAATCATTTATTTATTGAGGGAGTAGTTAAAAGTTTTTAATTATTGCTCAAAACAAATTAGTAACAATAACAAAGGCGATTCGAATAAAGCGGGCCCACCCCGGTCAAGTCGAGGAGGTGGCGTGCAGAAATTTTACGAATATTAGACCCTATGGGAGCATCTGTGAAAGTTTCAAAGCAATCCGGTTTCGTTTGGGAAAGTTGTGGAAGCTTAAACATTTGTCCAACAAAATGTAAGGAAAGTAGTTCAATTATGCTGAGTGAATAGTAGTCAAAATTAAACTCGAATTTCAATGCACAGAACTTTTCCCGAGGCTCAGACTTCAACCTAATATAGCTAAGACATGCCATAAGAAGGAAAGGAAGGACTTTACATATCTTTTCCGCTTCCTACACGTCTCCAAAATCAAGTCTCAAATTCACCAAAATCTACAATTTGGTCACAATTACCAAATGTTAATTGTAAGGCTTGAGATTTCAATTTCAACCAATACTTGTCCATAAAAAAATTTGGGCAGCACCTCCCCTATAAATATGACATCCCCGAGATTTACTCGGCTCAAAATAGCAACAACAACAACCCAACAATCATCACAAGATACGTTATAACATAAATATTCTTCTTTCCAACATAGTGCAATAGCTTTCATTCCCACTTCACATTTTCAATTCAATACCAACATTCTCATATTCATTTACTAATCAAGATCACTCCAATACAATTCGAAATCATTCCATATCATTTTCTGAAATATTCACAAAATATACAAAATATACAAATTTTCCACCAAAGCCATAATGCATCCAAAACCTCTAATCTTCAACATACATATTCGTAACACATTTCCATCTTCCTATTTCATCATCCATCATCATAATTTGCACCTTGAAAACTTCATTTCCATAATATCATAAAATCATACTAAAATGACCAAATTTTTCTACATTCCATTCCAATGCCAACTTAAACCATTTTACTTTCATTCACATTATAAGCGTTACAACAACACAACTAACACATTAAACAAAAATTAATTCATTCCCCTTCTACTTCCTTGCACCACACGGCCATATCCTATTTTTTTCAACTTCAACCAAATTCATTCAACCTCCACTTCCAATACGAAGTCCACCATAACCACAACTAGATTACAACAACCATGATTCACATTTAAGATCCTACTTCCATAATTACATAAAAATTATATATATAAATCACATAATTTCTCTTAACAACCTACAACCAATTTCAATGCCAACTCAACTCGTTAAACCTTTATTTACGTCGTAAACGCCACAACGACACAACTAGCAAACTAAATAAAATTCATTTCACCTTTTCCCTTCATCAACATGGCACACGGCCAAACACCTACTCACACCCATACACGGCTATGTGCACACACATCACAATTCCATAATTCTCATTCAATTCTAATCATTATAACATGTATACTTCTTCCATAACATAAAATAATAGAAATCTTACCTTTTTCTTCAAATTTCAACTTGCCGCAGACGTTGTTCTCTCGCTTAACTAATTGTACCACGTCGAAGGGCGCCTTGAACTTGTTAAGAATTCAAGAAGAACAATTTTTTTGAATCAAGATTGAAAGACTTAGAATTTTTTTTTCTCTTCTTATGCTTGGCCGAATGGCCTTGCACTCTCACTTCTCCTTTATTTTTTGTTTCTTGAACTTTCTAATGGATGAACATGCCTATGATCATCCTCTTATATTAATAAGTCACATGATTAATCACATGACAATTTAAATGGGTTGGACCAAGGCCTCTTGGCCGGCCACCCTAGCACTTTGGGCCTAATTTTTCTTCCTTTGTTCCTTTGGCCCAATTGATTGTAGCTCTCATTTGAAATTCTCGAAACTAATTTTCAAAATTCCAATTTTGCCCTTGGCCTTCCTCAATATTTCACATTCATATTTTTCAAGAACAACAACATGCATATTGACCAAAATCAAAATATTGCCTTATTCTTACAAATCACAATTATTTTCAAATTTCCCGAATATGCAAAAGTAATCAAGGATATAACACCCAATGTCCGAATTGTCGTAGTAAAGGTAGAACATCAAAATCCGGGATTATTGCAAGCAATGGAGATCCCTACGTGAAATGGAAGTGATTAACATAGATTTTATTGTAGGATTGCCCGTTCTCGAGGTGTATGATTCTATATGGGTGATCGTGGACGTATTGACAAAAGGCTCATTTTCTCCCGATCGAACTACGTATTCACCATGAAGATTATGTAAGGTTATATCTTAAGGAGATTGTAAGGCTCATGGTATTCCAATATCTATCATTACGGCATTAGCAGAGCACAAGCATACCAAGTTGAAATCCTTCAAGAAAGTCTAGGTACTTTCATAAGGCTTCAAAGACGGTATTTCATCCGCGTAATCGACGAATGACGAAACGTACTATACGGACCTTTGGAGGATGTTAAGGGCATGTGTTTTAGATTTTGGTGGTAGTCGATGACCATTTACCCCTAATTGAATTTGCCTACAACAATAGCTATCATTCAAAGATTCAAATGGCCCGTATGAAGCTCTATATGGAAGGAAATGTAGATCTCCAATTGGATGGTTTGATGTCGAGGATACAATCATTAATAGGGCCCGAGTTGATTCAAATAAGCAAAAGAGAATGTCAAGGTGATACGAGACCGACTATTGACGGCCCAAAGTCGTCAAAAGTCTTATGCGGATAACCGCCGGTGAGATTTAGAATTCCAAATTAATGATTGGGTGTTCTTGAAAGTATCCCCGATGAAAGGGGTGATGAGATTTGGCAAGAAAGGAAAGCTAAGCCCTCGATACATTGGACCCTACAAAATCCTCCGCAAGGTAGGTCAAGTAGCGTATGAATTAGAATTGACTTCCGAGCTTGAGTTAGTTCACCTAGTATTTCATGTTTCGATGCTCGTAAATGTGTGAGATCCCACAAAGATTGTGCCAATTGATGATGTTCGATTACGTAAAAGCTAGCCCATGAAGAAGTGCTATACTGCCATTTTAGACGTACAAGTACGAAGACTTCGAAACAAGGAAATAGCTTCAGTGAAAGTCTTATGGCGAAATAGCAATCGGGAAGAGATAACTTGGGAAGCAGAAGAGAAGATGAAATCCACATACCCGCATTTATTTCAGCCTTCATAAGAAATCTATGATGGAACTTCGAAATGATAAGGTATGTATGCTTTATTTTTATGTATATGGGTCGTGTGTGGCCAATCTATATTGATATTGTGTTGCGCCCCGTGAGGAAATGATATTATGGGTTGTTCGACGGATGGTATCGCCATATTATAGGAAAACTCTCGCAAATTTTCTAGAGATCTCGACAATTTAACATTCGAGGACGAATGTTCCAAAAGGGGGGAAGAATGTTACACCTTAGAAAATTCCCCGTTAGCGTACAGTGAATAGACGAGCGAGGGGTATGATGTATACAAGGTCTGGGCAAGTAAGAAATAGTATTTTATGATCCTAATTAAGATTTCCCAAGACATTCGGGTTAAGAAAAGAAAGTTGTTAAGAAGAGCGAGTCATATGTTGAGTATCTGATAAGAATTACGAGTATTAAGTTAATGATGTCTTAATGACCCTTTGAGGAAGAGTTATAACATCCCTTAGAATGGTATTGAAGTAAGGAAAAAGTGTTAAGAAGGTTCCATAAGGATCGGGAGATCAAACGAGTCGACGAAACAACTCTCGGAAAAGCTGGTAGACATACGGCCGGACATGCACCGGCCGTATAATATCTACGACCGTATGTCAGTAAAGATCCAGCTTGACAAAGTCGTGATTCATCGGACGATATACGGTCCAACATCGCACAAGAGATTTTATACGGACTGTATGTTAGTCCGTATATTTAAATCAGAACGCACACGATTTTATATAAGTAATCCTTTCCATTTCATTTTTCATTTTATACTTCACCCCTACACTTCAAGAAACCTACTAGAGAGCTCACGTACACACCTCAAACACAAGAACTCAAGAGAAATCAAAGATCAACAACAAGAAATCAAGAGAATCAAGTGAAGGAAACCCATTAAAAGTCATCCAAGTCAAGAAATCCCAAGAGAGAAAAAGTAGGGTTTTGGAGCTAAGGGTGAATCACCATTGTAAGCTTATTTTTATCATCTAAGGTAAGTTTCATGGATGTTTATATGTTGTTTAAAGTAGTTATAAGTTGAAACACATGGATTGTGAGAAGTGTATAGCAAATGGGTCATCAAATGTGTGAATAGTATTCACTACTAGTATGTGGTAGTTGAATTGAATCATGGAAATGGATATGTTGATGTTATAAATGCATTACAAATGATGTTTAGAACATGTAATGATTATTGGATATGAAAGAATACGATGATGGACTTTTAGTCATGAATATGAGGAATTGAAGTAGAATTGTGAAATGCGAATCATGTGAATGAATGACAATTGTTGTTAGTGATATTGTGATGATTGTTATGAATGTTGGGGTGATACGGAATATGGCGGAAAGTAGTATAAACAAGTGAAATACTGCTAAATTTCTATAGCTTTAGTAAATATGCTTTTGCGACGATATAGCTAACGTCGATACGAATTACATCAAGGTATAAACGAGTGCACTAAAGGAGAACGAGCAAGCGATAGAATAGCTAAACGACAAAGGTATGTGAGGCTATCCCTTTCTTTCTAAGGCATGAGTCCTATGGCATGAATTTCCCTTTACTATGAATGTTCTATTTACAAGAAAGCTACGAGTTCTTGTTCATGAAAGGTCATACGAATGAGAGATATGTACGAGCAAGATAACGATAATGATAAGCTAAAGTCTGTAAATGCTATAGTTATGATATGATGTTCCTATTAAGCAAAAGAAGCCATCCACAAGCTATTGATGTTGATCATTATATACACTCACCCATGTTTGTTCATTCATGTGAGCGAATACTTATGAATGCTCATAATGACATCGGGGGTTCACGACCTTATGTCACCCCGATAAAGTATGATTATGCTACGAGTCTACATGCGTATGGCTAGATGTTATGATATGTATATTATGATAAGCATGTATGATAAGTGTATTATGATGAGCATATGATGATAGTACACCGCGCCTATATGGCGGGCAATCCCGCCAAGGCGAGCGGCTATACACCATGGCCAAATGGCATACAATACCATTTGGTAAGCAACATGAGATGATACCCGACTGCGGGAGGCCGGACGCGGGCTAATGCTATTGCTAATATTATTGATTATCACACCGCACCTATATGGTCGGGCGTTATACATTTATGCATATACGAGATGATGATGAGTATTAAAAAAGTAAGCGCTATGTATGATATCCTTTATGATTCGGTCGATTCAGACACTCCTTATTAATGCCTCCTTATTTCATGGATATTTCATTATTGTTTATGCCTTTACATACTCGGCAGACAATATTCGTACCGACGTCCTTTCTTCGAACATCGTGTTCATGCCACGAGTAAGGCGAGGGAGGTGATCCAGATCATAGGAGTTTAAAACATTAGAGAGCGATCCACATTCTCACGGTGGTGCTGCCGATTATTCTTTTGGTACATATATATATATAGTCATGATTGGGCACGAACGAGTCTCGTCCCGTCCATATGTCCGATACTCTAGTAGAGGCTCGTAGATACGCGCGGTGTGGGTAGTACGGTCTACACGGCTTTTATGTATATGCATGTATATATATCATTTTGATAGCCGAAGAGGCTTATGTTTATAAAAGCTAATGTGTATTTGAAGAAAATGACGGTTTTATATGATTACGAGCATATAGCATGAATGAGAGCAGATAAGTAGCAGCATGAGCGGTGTTCGGTGGTTAGCCCCGGATACACGTCGCGGCCCGTAGTTCGGGTCGTGACACCCAGCATGTCTGTATGAATGGCCCTCTTAGCAATGAATGAATGGCCCTCATGGCATACAAATGACAGATATTGCCCTTTTGGCTAAATCGTCTTTCTTTCGTCCTTTATGTTAGCCGTGACCTCATCGTTAGATGTGCCATTTTGCTTTGTTATACCCTTTTTTCGCCAAATATTTTCCCTTATGGCATTTTGCTCCTTTTGTAGCCCTCGTGGCTAGATATTTGCCCTTATGGCATCTTCGTCCTCTTGTAGCCCTCGTGGCTAGATATTTGCCCTTATGGCATTTTGATCCTTCTGTAGCCCTTATGGCTTTGATTGCTACGAACCCTATCTCAGGCGGCGGCTCCGACCTCGTCGTCGGTGAACCGTCTTTACCCGCATAAAACAAAGTTAGAAAATGGGTCGTCCACGATGTCATGGAGACACAGCCAGTAGCAAAGGGTTGGTTTCCTATTAAAGTTGATCCATATTGTTGCTACTTGCGTCGTCGGCTGCTTCCATCTCGGTATTCGAAAGATGAATTTTTTTTTATCATGAAAGAAAATAATTTTTTTTGTAAACCGTTAATCATGAGTTAACTACTTATGAAAACAAATGTATGTTTTCTAAATATTTTTAATTTAATTGTCAGCGATATGCGCTTTTCGAATGAGAAATATTCCCTTCTTTCTTTGCTTTAATAATCGGGGTTCTGTTTTGTGCATAATTTTGAGATCCTCTCAAAATTCTACTCTAGTTCAAAATCTATCTTGCTTGGCAAACTCATGCCAAATCTTAAATGTAGGAAATTTTGAGGCCCCCAAAATTTACGCTGATGTATGGTGTCAAAATTGATTAAACCTCGACGACCTTAAGGATGGGAAATTTTAAGATCTTCTCAAAATCTCTACCCCGGTTTGAGATTCTAATTGGGCGACTCTTGTGACGGTCAAGCGGCCTAATTTTCGAGAACCTCTCAAAAATTCTACTCAGTTGGTCATGTATGGCAATCTCTTAGTGCCACATCTAAACTTTCCCTAAAGTCCTATTTTTGAGGCATCCTATGGGTTTCTTGTATTTTTCTTTTGGTACGATCGAGCTCAAAGAGCGCATATGTGTCCTGTCACAGCAGGAAACAGGTCGAACGTAGTTCGAAATAAAAGTAATTGAGTTTTGGTTTTTACCAATAATGCGATCGGGTCCCAACTAGACTGCCTATGTATCCCACTATGGGAAAGTCAGGTCATTGAGTAGTTCATGTTACAAGGAAATCATTTGGTTTTTCTATCAATTACAAATGATTACGAGCAAAGGAATAACTATTACAAGAAAATAATTAACTATTACAATTGAAAGGGGGTGTCCTCATACGTAGTACCGCTTGATTGCATCTGAGTTGATTAGCTTGGGCCACTCTTTCCTGTCTATTTCTGCTAGCACCACCGCTCGCGAGACTACTTTGTGGACCATATAAGTGCCTTGCCAATTAGGAGCAAACTTCCCTTTGTACTCGTCTTGGTGTACGAATATTCTTTTGAGTGCCATTTGACCTATTTGAAAGAGTCGAGCTCTGACTCATTTGTTGCAGGCTCATGCCATCCTTTGTCTAAATAGTTGACAGTGACATACGGCAACCATTCTCTTCTCATCAATTAAAGCCAGTTGCTCGCCCTCGAGCTCGAACCCATTTTGCATTGTCCAATTCAGCTTCTTGAATGATTCTCAATAATGGTATCTCAACCTCAGTAGGTATGACTTCTTCGATACCATAAACAAGCAGATACGAAGTTACTCCTGTTGAATTTCGGTACAGCCGTGCGGTATCTGGTAGTAAAGCATATAAGCGTTGCTCGAGCTTCCCTTGTAATTGTCCATCATCTTCCTTAATATCCTTTTGATGTTCTTGTTGGCTGCTTCCAGAACTCCATTTATTTGTGGTTGATAGGCTCTTGAGCTCTGATGAGTGATCTTGAATTGCTCCGCATACACTTAACCCCGTCGGTGACTACTCAAATTCGCCCCGTTATTCGTTATGATGGACTCGGTATACCAAAGCGGCATATCTTTGTTGTGTCTACACGAAATACGCTACTACCTTTCACATCGATTTGGGTGATGTTGCTTTCACTAGTGTTAAGGATCCATAGAATACGATTTACCTAAGAGCTTCAATGTGTGATTATTATAATTATTTTCTTAAAACGTTTTCTTTATCGCAAAGGTGTCATGCTTATCATAAATTCAAAATTTTGGCAAAATGTCCTCTTAGAAAATGGGGGGTTTTTGGTTTCAAAATCCATGTACGTGTTCAACTCACTTCATTTTCGGATCAAGACACACTCGGGATTTTTCTCGAGTAGAGTCACTACTATTTTGGTCCTAATGATATGAGTTTAGTTCTTATAGATTTTTATTACATATATAAGAAAATAAGTGGAGTATATCTCCCTTTTTCATAATAAAAGTATAAGGGAAAGTTTTATTTAAGTCCATTTAAACCATTGAAGCTCGTATACATCGAACATATTCCAATGCCAAAGCCATCTTATTACAAAATCGGTCCAAGTATATCTCTTTTTGTTTTTACCCTTTAAGTTGGGCTTTCGGCCCTAAAAACACTTTGTTTTTCTCTGAAAATTATTTAGATCTAAGCACATAAAGTTTTATTTCGGATTCTGAAAATTCCAAGTTTTAACCCCTTTTATTTTCCTCAAAAATTGGCCTCAGTCCTGAAAACACCCTTTTATCAATTGCAGTCCGAACAGTCTCTAATTATCTTATTTTAGTTTTGTCATTAAGGCTCAAAGGACAAAGGAGATAGTTGTATCATTTTGATTAAAAAAGAAACAGTTTTGAAGTGGGCCTAGGGCCCAAAACTTATACTTATTGTTTCAAGATTTCTTTAAGCGGGTGAAAGACCCAAATTTACAACTCAATTCCAATTCTTTAGAAATCATTTAGACTTAACCACAATCTCAAACCAGTTTTAAACTTAAGCACAAGTTAAGTATCAATTTTATGCAAATGTTAGATTAGGTGAGTTTGAAAATCATTTGGGCAACTTCCTAATAATGCTATCGTTTTTCCCAAGTTCTAAGCATTCGTAAGGGTTTCAATATCCATATAAGTCTTTACAAATACATTACACATAACTAGAATGAAATATGGAGAAGAGTTTAGGCTGGTGGGCCTACCTAAGCCCACCAGTTGCCTATTTTCACCCATAGGCGGGCCTTCGATATATTTGCTTCCCATTCTCTTCGGACTTGATCAAATGATAGGAGTTGGGCCTCGTGCCCAACAAGTTTTAAATGAAAAGAAATGGCCTAAGTGGCCTCAGTAATTTCACATGCAACAAGAAAGGGGAGAAGAAAGACGATGGTTAGAAAGGTATCTAGATCTTAAATACGTATCTTACATGCATTGATCAATACATATTAGCTAATCAGTTAAGTAAATAAGCAACAAAAAAAAAAGGCACAGACATACATATTGAAACAATGAACATTTAAAGAGAGATGCTTGGCCAAGATATAAACACACAAAAAAAGAAGAATCTAAGCCTAGAAGCAAGCCCAGTTCTATAGCAGATATTCAAAGGAAGCGCAACCCAAATGCAAACCCAAACATAATATATAGAGAAAATCCTAATACACCAAACACACAGAGAACCAAATTCAAGTCAAGTATTCTTAATGCACAAACTATAGATAATGATCCTCCAATGAATGATATACCATGTATAGACCAGATATACAAGTTCAAGTATACCATAGGTATACAGAGCTTGTATATATTTAGTATACCTTGGTATATCTTTTGTATACCCAGCCTATGTTTTAGTATAACAACCCTTTTAAACTCATGGAAGTCCATTTTTTAACTACTTAGCATGTCATGGTAACATTGAAAGGGATATGGAGGTAATCAAGAGATGTATGACATGAGAGATATAAATAACATCCAGGACTCAGGAGACTAACAAGAAGCAAATGCACATGGGAAGAGAGTATTCTCAGTTTTGACCCTTAAGCTACTTCAATGTGTAAGTAAAATTCTCATATCACAAAAACAAAACACACAGGATGCATTACAGTCAAATACATGGGCTTCTAATATTCAGCATATATACAGATCTTCATATTTTCATATTAGAGGGTCCCATGGTGTATGATTTTCCATAGGGGAACCCCAGCAGCCTAGAAAAAAGGGGACCAGGCTGAGTTTGACTAGAAACTCAAGCCTTATCCTCTTCTCTCCTAGCCCTAGGTAAGTCACACCTATAGTCCATCACCCCAAGTGATAGCCCCTTTCCATTTTAATATCCCAACATTCAGACCCAACAATCATGTATAAAACCTTAAACTATTCATATGAACTAATAATCATGCTCAGATAAGCACCAACAAAATCACAAAGGGAAAGAAAAGGGATGCAGTATTGCATAAGCAGAACAGTTACAGGCATAGATATTAGGCAGAACCAATTGACTGTGGGCAGGCAAGTATAAGACAAGCTCTTTAATCTTTTTTAAACACATAAACAGACATATTAAGTAATTTAGTCTTATGTGTTCACAAGAAGGCAGAGCAGGCATAGTTTCACATAATAGACTAGCAAATACCAACATTTTAGGTTTAAACAATACTCCTGGAGAATATGCATTTAGCAAGTTCATGTGATACCCCTTTTTTAAAAAAAAAGATAATAGGTATATACAGAAGTGAGTAAAATAGATTCAAATTCAGCAAAGGGTGAACATTTGACATGCAACTAACAATAATGAACCTTAATACACCTACAAGACTTACGTAGAGATGCTAGATATATATGCAGACTACTACAGTTGAACTCAGAGTTCTTTTTAGTTCTATTAAGAACATTTGACACATATTTTGATTAAGTAAGGCCATATAAACTCATGCTAATGATAACAGTTATACAATATCAACTTGTAAGTCAAACAGAGGTTTAATGGAATCATGCTAAGCTAATAATGGACAAGCTAAGGATATAGACATGGATATATATGCAGTCTGGATGCAAGTAAGAAAGGACAGAAATCATATTCATATGCTAGCCTCATGTGATGCACACAACTCTGTCAAACAATACTCTCAGTTAAGCAGATGATACATGATTTAATCCCAAATGGAAGGTACATAGTATAGTTAAGCAGATTGTACACCGTAAACATGCATAACTAATCATCCTAAACATGTAAATCACACTTAAACAGCCATAGCCGTGTATTTAATCTATACAGAACCTTCACAAGTTAACTTAGGTTCGCTAACCACAAAAGAAACTAATGTTTGTAAACAGGTTTGCCTAAACATATGACTAATCATATACAAAGTAGACAGAAGGAAACTTAAGACAAATAGACCTAGTTTAGATTAAGGATGATTAAGATTAAGCATGTATATAGCTAAGTAACTATCAATTAGTTGAAATTAATTAGCAGACCAAACATTCATACTACACAAACATGATTAACTGAGGCTGAACATGACTGACAAACTACTGAATCTAGGCTAATCATATATCCTAACTAGACATGACAAACATTATATGCTGATCACATGATTAACTAAGGCAAGATTAACAACTAATCATCTAATTAACCAAAACAAGACTATACCTAGTTAAGACAGGATAATGAACTAATAGATATACACTAATTGCACAATCAATTAACAACAGGATTATCAACTAACAATATACTCTAATTAGCTAATAGCAGGATTACTAATAAAATACACTGATCACAAAAAACTAAGCACACAATTAACAGAAACACTTAACCAACACTAAATGCTAAAAAATAAGAAAAGGAAAGAAGGTTACCTTTCTTAGGTGCAGCCTTGGACGAGATTAGACTTGAAATCTTGACTCCTCCACTCCAACACTTAGCCACACACACAGAGAAAACAAAGAACAAACTTTAAAACTTAAACTAATCGAAAAATTAAAGGTCTTCAGAGCAAATTACTAAAAATCCTAAGTATTTCGATTTTTTCAAATATGCAAGTGATATTCTCTGTCCAAAGGTATCAATTGGGGGTTCTTTATATAGAACCCCAAAAATCCCCAAACCCTAACCCAACTCGATGTGGGACTTTTTATAAAGTTTTGAGAATGATCCTTTGTTTCAACAATCAAAGGTCATGATTTACTCATACAAACGTATCAAGGGTCAGAATCAACCCAGAATTGGGTCAATCCACTGGCTCTTCATGAATCAATGAAAACCCAGTATTTGAATCTAATGCAAACAAAAACAATTAAAAAGTTTCAGTCTTGACACCGTTGTAAAGCAAAAAAGTGAAGAAAGGGGAGGGGGTGGTAATACCGTGTTTGGGCTGAATCTCGGTGGTATTGGTTGAGAAATAGTAGAACAATAAATGTTCTTGCCATTCTCAGCCCTACAAAGACTATATCATCAACGTGGGCCCACGAGTTTGCTATTTTAAGCCGTGTGATGAGGAGAGAGGGGATGAGAGAGGAGCGGCTAGGGTTTCTCTTTGGGGTCGTTTGGCTGAAGACAAAATAGGAAATGTGAAAGGGGTATTACCCCTTTAAGGGGAAGTTGGGCCGAGTCAGGTCCTTATTGGACGGGGCTCGGCGGAATTAAAAGAAAGAAGGAGATGGGCAGTTATGTACATGCTGTTACGGTTCGCTTTTACGCGGGTTAAGGCATAAAAGTTACTACGAGGTTGTTGGTGCTCTAATTGGACTTTTAGATTTTAGCCGCCACCTAATTTATTTATGAAAAACTAGAAAGCGGTTTAAAGAGTTTTTTCAAATAAGAGAAAAAGTCTTTTGGACCGCAGTTCGAGTGAGGTTCTGGTGATCCCCTAGGGAAGGTTTTACGCACCCAAGATAAAGATCCGTAGAATACGGTTGACCTCACAAGCTTCAACGTGTGATTCTTCGTATTTATTTGCTTAAAAATGGTTTAAGTTTCCGCAAGTGTCATTTCATTCATCGTATAATTTCAAAAAAAAAAAAAAGGGCAAAAAGTCCCCTTATAAAAAGGGGTTTTGGTTTGAAAATTCGCGTAAGTGTTCAACTTACTTTATTGCCGTACTAGGACACACCCGGGATTTCTCCCGAGTAGAATCATTACTATTCTAGTCCTAATAAAATGAGTTTAGTTCTTACGGGTTTTATTATACGTATCTAGAAAATATGGAGTACATCTCCGATTTTATACATATATATAAAAAAAAAATACAAGTTTTTATTTGTCTCGGTCCAATTTTTATCATTGAAGCCCAAAGAATCAATTTCGTATTCTCAGTCCAGATCCGTCATGCCTCAAATTTGGTCCAACAGGTTTGTTTTTCAGTCCAAA
Organism: Lycium ferocissimum; assembly: GCF_029784015.1. NCBI lineage: Eukaryota > Viridiplantae > Streptophyta > Magnoliopsida > Solanales > Solanaceae > Lycium > Lycium ferocissimum. The sequence goes on from NC_081352.1 coordinate 23,774,365, forward strand.
ATATGTTTTGGGCTTCCAGGCCCAAAACAACATTTATATTGTTTAGAAATTCATGCAAGTCCAAAGCCAATCCTTAAATCAGCCCAAGTCCAAAACTTGTCTCTTAAGTATACAAAATTTACAAGTTTTTTGAAGTTAATTAACTCAAATCCCTATTTTGAAGTGACATTATCCAACCGCTTATTATCTACATCACAGGCTTGGAGTCTAAAATCTGTTACTTAGCATTTGAAGAATCGTTTTTTGCCTCATTTAAACCTTAAACCAATTCAAACCCCATTTTTTTCGTTCTTTATACTCAACCGCAATCTTGAAAACAGTTTTGAAACTCAAAATCGTATGGTTAAGCTCTAAATTTTATGCTAGAAAATAACCGAGTTTAAAACC
>NC_081352.1:23774851-23797396 GCF_029784015.1 Lycium ferocissimum
TTTTTGAAAATCAAACAAGCTAAGAGTTTATTCAGATTATCAGTTGATATTCAAAATCCTAATTCAACAAAGTCCTATAGTACCCATAAAATCTTTGGGACAGTAAAATAAAACCCAATAATTTCACAAGAAAATAATATACCAACAATAAATACGAGCTAAATCGTAGATGTTTCTATGGAATCTCAACTTCAAGGCACTCTCTGAAGGCAAAAATATTTAGTTAACTTGTCCTGCTGGCCCAAAAGCTAACCCATGTAACAATTAGAATTGACCCATTTTTGGATTTTGACAGCTCCTTATTAATAGTCTAATTTTTTTGGTATTTAAACTAACAATGATCTTATTTTTGCTTTCTCTCTTCTGTAATCTTCACATTTGCCTAATCCTATTAAATAAAATGTGTACATACTTTACCAAAAAACAAATATCAAGAATATTGTGAATACACAATTTAATAAACAAAGAAATCTTACCAAAGAGAGCAAAGAATTTCAGCCGACTGTTACTTGAAGAAACATGAGAAGGAGAGAGCAGACGTTGTTGGAGAAAGAGAGATAGAGCCAAGCTGTTGGAGAAAGAGAGAGAGTTCAGGCGTAAATAGAGAAAAAAAAAATGACGTTAGAGATTTTTTGGGGAAATAAAATAGGCTTTAAATAGAGTCTGAATAGTGTTTAAACTCTTCCACACATCTGACCGAATCAGACATTACCGAACCTATTAAGAGATTATTTTTAAAAAATAAAGAAATGCACTTAATGTAATGAATCTTAACCATTCCGTATTCGTAATTAAAAACAAAACAACGAAATTAGTTACAAATATACCTCATAAGGGGTATAAGTGTAAAAAAATTATAGTACCCCACAAGTGTTTGATTTTAAAATATAAGGGGTGTATCCGAAACTGAGTCATATTATGGCGGTGTTTAGTTATAACCCTTATCATAAATACCTAACTTAAAAAACGTATCCATAAAAATGTTGGGTAACACCAAGATCCTGCTGAGTTCAGTTCACAAATGGCCTCCATAAGGGGTGATCTTGATTTTTATTTCGCTTAACAAAATTGTTTTAAAAATAGGCCCCGCTTCAAAAAATTCACTAGGCAAAACTTTTTATGCCCATCGGGCATGTGGACATAAATTAGTTTTGTCTACTTCAAAGGCAAAGCATTTGTTGCCCATCAGGCATAAGTTCTAGCCTTTGTCTATAAGTCAGAAATTAAGGATATTTCAAGATAATGAACCTGCTCAATTGATCACAAATTTTGCCTTATAGGCGAAAGCTAGAACTTATGCCTGATGAGCCACACAAGCTCTTCCCAGAGATTTCTTTTCAAGTTAAGGTCATTTTTTAAAGATTTTGTTAAGCGGAAACAAAAGTTCAAGAATGGACACTTTTAGGGACGCCACGCGTCATTCGTGGATACTGCCTATGGCGGGGCCCAAGTGATGGGCCGGGGCTGGCCTAGGTCGGAGTAATGGTCGAATATGACGTTAGGTTGATGGGCTTGGTTAATAAATAAAATACACTCTTGCTATCCGCTATAGCTTTTGGCACGATGGTAAGACTTTAAATTTCTTTTTTTTTTTTTTTTTTTTTGCGTGGATTGCCCTTCATTTGGGGTGGTCTTTAATTTGCCTTCAAATTGGTAATCTTTAATTTATACCCTCTTTCCTAACACCCCGAGGTTGTGGCTCGAACCCCCACTCAAAAAAAAAAAAAAAAAAAAAAAAAAATCGCTAGGTGCGCACTTCGCCCACGCAAATTTCGCTCCAAGGGTAAAATTTAAAGACCACCATTTTGAAGGGTAAAAATTAATGACCACCCCCAGCGAAGGGTAATCCTGCAAATTGCCCACAATTTACTTCTTTTCTTCGTTCTCAAATATTCACACCGAATTTGTGGGAAGTTCAGGATTTTGCTGAACTTGAATTTCATTTGGCTTTCTCAATTTTGAAGGAATATCTGCCACAAATCCAACAACAAAACTAACCAGCGTCTATTCTCTGTGTTTGCAGGGTTGGCAAGTTCTGAAATTGCTCGTAGTGTAGTCCCAATGGGATCAGTAGCAGTTCTTCCCTTTTCTTCCCTTTTATATATTCATGGTTGTGGCACCTAAAGCAAAACTTGTAAGTTCATCAAAGTTATAAAATTAATTTTTTTAAGGGAAAGCAATTCAAATAGAAAACGCCGTGAAAAAAAATGCCAAATTCAGTCCCAGAAACACACACACTACAACAAAATATGCTTTTAGCGGCAATTAATTTGCGGCAATAACTTAATTGTTATATTCTAGAATCAATTATTACCGGCAATATCAAACTTCAAATCTAACAATAAATGCCGCTAAAGCGCTTTATCGACTTTGATCTAATGGCATTAACCAATCGGCTTGTCAAAATGTTTTTGTGGCAATAACTATTGCCGCTAAAAGGAAAATATATTGCTACTAAAATCCTCTTTTGTACAGAGTGACATAAGCTACCGCTATAACAGTGACGCACTATAATATTCACGTGGCACCACTTGTGACAAGATAAAAAAGTTCCATTCTCTCATGAAAATCCCATGATGTGTCACATCACACATGGTCGAAACAATGTGTTCTTTCGTTTTTCAAGTGGCGCAACACAAATATTATGTAAGGTAAGTTGCTGAAAATGGTATACTTGCTAATCTTATATGTGGTGTTGTCTACTTGTGGTTTTTTGGGACCGGATTTAGTAGTTTCGGCGCTTTTTTATTTTCTACAATATATGAGTTACCTTCCGTTACAAAATTAGTGTCATAATTTTGATGTTAAAAAACTGAAAATTAGTTAATAACTAATGGGTCAATATGCATCATGACAAATTGACAATTGTAGACACAAGAAGTGATGGAAAGCAGCATAGCCTATATTGTGCTTGGGTACCCATATCTTGTCTACATCTCTTGGACACCAGAGACGATACGGCTGTTATTTATTCATCCTCCAGAGGTTTGTGCTAAATTACATACTACTAATTTCTTGCACTGACAGTATCAAGAATTTTTGCACGATCAGGGATTGTTTGGTTTCAAGACAAGTTATGCTGAGATTAGTTATATTGGAATAGTTATACTCAGATTAGTTAAGTTGGGATTAGTTATTGTTTTTTTATTAATTGTTTGGTTTGTTGTAATTAAAGTAACATGCATTGCATAATTTCTAAGAAAAAGTTGTTTATTTAAAAAAATACCCCCAAATTATTTAGTAGAAAAAGAGTTTTAGGGACCTCAATCTATTTTTGTCATTTTCACTGTTTTATTCCGAGATAACTAATCCTGGGATTGTTATGCCACCCTCTGTCAGGGTAACTTATCCCGGTATCATTTTTATGTCTGGGATAACATATTCCAGGATTATTAACCAAACAAGAGATAAGGCGGTATTAAATTTTAATCCAGGACTATTTTTTTTCTTCCATCATGCCAAACGTCCCCTTAATGTAGTAGGTTATTGTTGTACTTTTCAATTTATCATATTAGGATTTGTTACCCGTTGTTGTAGGTCATGTTAATCTGATAATACAAAAATAATCTACATAATGTCAAAGATACAAAACTTAAACTATCTGTTGGCGGTCCTAACAATGGGGGCGGAGCTAGGGGGACATAAGGTGGTTTATTCGAATCTCCTTTATTGAAAGATTACACTCTATTTATAAGGTCAAAATTACTTTTTATGATATGTGTCTAATATTGTATTCTTATTCAGCTAGCTGGTATAACTAAGTTGGTCTCCAGTGAGATGACATTAGCTTCTGTATGGATTCACCTCTTGGCTGTAGATCTTTTTGCTGCTAGGTTGGTCTTCGACACTCTATGTACTTTGTGTTTGTTCTTTATCCAATTTTCTCTTTCTCTTTTTTCCTTTTTTAATTTTGGACATGGGAGGATAATAATTGCTCTATAATGAAATCTTAATTAATTTTTTAAATTTTACTTTTGAAACAGACAGATTTATCATGATGGATTGCGGAATAATATCGAAACACGCCACTGTGTCACTGTGCTTAGTGTCTTGCCCCATTGGACTTGTTTCTCATTTCATCACCAAAACTCTGTTCAGTAAATATTAACAACATTATTTTTAATATTTAGGTATCCCGTTAACCGAAAAATAGACACAGTAGATAATTTATTAGTAGAGGATTGCAGTTTTACTGTGCTCAGCAAATGATCTGCGAGTGTAACTATCAATAAATTGTAAAGGTTCTCATTTTATGAAAGGTAGTAGTAACATTTTAAAGTTTGTATTCATGTCATGTAATCATCAGTTGTCACTCCTTCACGTGCAATAATTGGTCCAGTATACAATTGATTAAGGGGTCTTTCGGTTTCCGGACTAAATTATTCCCAAATTATTATCCTGAAATTATAATTTTTGGACTAATTTATTTCACCTGAGAGGTGGATAAAATATCCAAGTTTGATAAGATAAGGTGGAATATTTCAGAATTAAGTTTGAGACTAAATTTATATTGTGTTTGGTTGACGGCATAACGTACAAATTTATACCGTCAACCAAACACAATATAAACTTAGTCCAAACTTAACGCTAGGGGTGAGCGTTCGGTTCTTCGGTTCGGTTTTTTCAAAGTTCAGTTCAATTTTTCGGTTTTTTAAAAGTGCACACCGAACCAAACTTCGTTTCGGGTTTTTTTTAAAGATGTCAAATGGGCTAATTTCTACTTGTAAAATGGACTTTCTTTTTAGTTAAAAATAAGCTATTTTGTGCTTTTTAAATTCAAAATGGGCTATTGCAATTCATGATTAGATCAAACACAAGGAACGGATCACGTTATTTTAGTTGGCATGCCTAATTAATAGGCATTCAATTTTCACATGAACTTATAACTAATACAGTAGTGAAACGCCAGTGCAGAACATAAATTACCAAACCAAGCCCAGCTATAAAGGACGTAGAAGAAATACCAATACAAATAGCATGAACACAAACCAGTAATCGCATGGAATTAACTTGTTAAACGTTCTAATTTACAGCAAAGCAAAAATTAAAGTTTAGGGAGAGTGTTACTAGTTACTACAGAAGTCCTACCATTTACAGGTTACCCTTGTACATCTAAAACTTATACTATTTATAATTAGTCCAAGCTAAGACTTCCAAGTTCAAAGTTATAAGAGATCTAAACAAAGTGATATAGTCGAGTTTATGACACACCAACATTTGCAGATACATTAGCATTTAGCCACACCAACAATAAAGGCAGCAGTGTGGAAGACGCCACTGCTTCTACACTGTTGGTGGACTCTATGTATCATTGTATAGTATTAGTAATGTACATTTATAATAAATCCACCCTTTTCAATGTCTACAGACCTACAGCATTATAATACAATACCTTAAAATATAAATTTAGCTTTAAACACACTAAGATAAGCAGGCAGCAAATTCAAAATCAGAAAGGGGAATGAGCAGGTTGGCCTTATAGAATCATGCATCAACTAGCTATCTCCTAAGGAAACAGAAGAGGCAAACTAAACTCAGCCCAGAAACACATGTAGTAACTTCGGTTAAACCCAAATACCGAAGAATCGGTGACCCGGAATCGAACACCGAACCGAACACCGAATTTGTTATATGAAAAAAATCGAAACCGTACTGAAACACTGAAAAACTGAATTAATTCGGTTCGGTCTGATTTTTCAGTTTTTGGTGTTTATGCCCACCCCTACTTAACGCTGGGATATCCCACCTTATCATGCGCACCAAACGACGCCTAACCACATAAGTTAATGACACTCCTCTACTCCCCTTTAATTTATCGGACATATTTTAGGAAAGCTTAATCAATCAATTACGCCTCAATGACCATCTTTACATTAAGGGGAAAAGGACACTGTGTGTCCACTCAGCCAAACTAATCCCACATTTAACCACTGTTTGGGCTTAATCCCAATAGGTGTTCGGTCGGCCCAAATTAATGCCAAAAAATGGCCGGCCGGCCCAAAATAATGCCAAGGTTGGCCGCCCAATGCCCAATGCGCTTAAAAAAAAAAAAAAAAAACTTTTGGTAGCGACTAAGTTGCCACTAGTTAGTCACATAAAGATATATATATATAAATACACTTTATATACAAGAATTATACTGTTTATATACATATGCTGGAATTAATCATACATTTATTATACATTAATTATACGCTAATTATACATTTATTATACACATATATATGATATTTATTTTTAACATATACAATAGTGATACATATTATATACCACAATGATACGGTTTCTACAATACATTTTTTATACGTATGGTACACTTTCTATACAATACTGATACAAATATATACACATGCGGAATTATTTATACACTTTCTATACAAAAATGATACATATTATATACAAAAATGATACAATTTTCTATTCTATACAAGTATAGCTTGACCGTGTCGATACACATTATATACACAAATGATACATATTATATACAAAAATGATACATACCTTAGTGATTCATAATTTATACAAGCTTATACATTACATGTAATATCCGATACATATTTTATATACAAATGACACGTATTATATATAAAAATCGCCTCAAACATTTTTGTGTTTGGGCTTTTATTTGAAAATTGTCTTATTTAAATTTTGGCCAGTGGATGGAATTTGTTTAATTGCTACATTTTGGGTTTGGGAAAAATCGCGTAGGATGGATTAGTTTTTGGCTGAAAGGAAAATATGTGTCCTTTTCCCTACATTAAGATGAATAATGGAAATGTAAGGAAATAGTTTGTTCTTTTTCTGGTAAAAAAAGTTGTCACGGCCCATGGTGTATGGTCATAAATGCAGGGTTTAGGTGGTAGTCAAATAGTCTCAGGCCCAATTTGTTTTCATCAAAATTAAGACGTTTGAATTTAAATACACATCTGAATGATAAGATGCCTCTGATTTGACATCGAGTGATTCGATCGCTTGTTTTTCAACATCTAAATGTGCATAATTTATTTATTTTTAAACGTAATAAATATAAAATTCTAATAAAAATGATTAAATATTAAACAAAATATAAATTTAATAAAATGAAATAATTATTTGATAAAATATTATGAAACATTTATGTTCGTTAGTCATGGTGGAGATGGTTGGTGTTAGTGGCTAGTAACAGTGGTAGTGATAGTTGTGATGGTGGAGGTGATTCGTGTTGTAGTGACTGGCGCGATGATGGGGATTGTGATGATGGAATTGGTTGATGTTAGTAGTTGAAGGTGTTGATGGTGGTGATGGTGGCTAAAGAATGTGGTGGTTGAAGATATGTTTGGTGGTAGTTAGCGGAGGTGCTAGTTGTGATGGTGGAGGTGGTTGGTAGCTAGTGGGATTGGCCGCAGTGTTGGTAGTGGTTGATAGTGGTGGCGAAGGTGACGACGTTGGTGGCGATAGTGGGTATAATTATAATGACAGAGGTGGTAGGTTTGGTAGTGACTAACAAAGAGTAGTGGTAGCGACCGTAGTCGCCGTGAGAAAGGTTGTGATGGGCGGTTGTTGTTGTTGTTGTTGGCGACACTACATGCGGTGGTCAGATGACAAGTAGTTAGTGGTGGTGGCGATCAGGATAGAGTGGTGGTGGAAATCATCCACACAAAAGTACCTCTTAATGAATTAAGACTTTGTTCAAATCTTAATGATTAAGATATATTCAAACCAAATAAGTGTTTAAATCTTAATGTAAATAAATACACTTAATGATCTAGGCTTGAACCATTCAGATTCAGACCTCCAATAAGTGCAAACAAATGAGTCCTTAATGGTTATTAGTTGAAAATTCATAACATGTTTTCCAAACCTTGTGTTGGAAAAAGAAAAATTTTCTTAAAAAAATATTGTTTTAATTCCTATTATTTTGGATAGTTGGAGGGATGAACTTTTTAAAAGTTATTTTTTTATAGAATACAAGTTGTTTGATAAATTAGAGCTTATTAAGAAATTAGGTCTTTTTAAAAGTTAGAGTATATTTTTTGAAATTATTCCTTGATTATACGTTTTAATATTCCTGTTTTGTTTCATTGATATTAATTTTTTAGAGTTATTGATATTTTTAGAATATGAGTTTTTAATTAAATTACTATGATCAACAAAAAAATTGTGTTTTAAAGAAGAAGAAAAGAGAAATAAAGAAAAATGAACAAATAAACAAGAGAGGAAAAGAAAGCAGAAAAAAAGAACGATAAATAAATAAAAATGACGAATAAATAATTAAAAAAATTTAAACCAAATAATAATAATGATAATTAATAATTAATTAGAGAAAATAAAGAAAACTGTCACGTGACTATTGTTTTTAAATTAATTTTTTGCTCTGTAGATGCCATAACGAGACTTACGTTAAGCCACTTTTCATGTCACTTAACCCTCCAGGAGTACGAAAAAAATTATGTATAGGGTGTTTAGATTGACCTATTTTAAGTGCTCTTTGGTTTTTAAGCTTTTTTTATATTTGTAGTATTTAAAAAAGATTAAAAAAAAATACTTTTAAACACTTATTCTTAGGTAAAAAAAAAAAAAAACTAAAAGTCAAAAGTTGGGAATTCCCAATGGAAGGGAATATGTTTCCTCATTTAATATATATTTTCCAATTTTTTCTTCTTATTGCTTAAACGGGTAGAAACTAGTAAGAAGTATTCCCTCCGTCTCAAAATACTTGTCGTCCAACTAAATATCTATGCTCAAACCAGTAGAAACTAGTAAGAAGTATTCCCTTCTTCTCAAAATACTTGTCGCCATTATTAAATTTCATCTTAAAATACTTATCATTTTAAAAAATCAAGATACAATTAAATAGTTTTTTCTCATTTTACCCTTTGGATTAATTACTTTACAATATTGATGAGGGAGTACATCATTGATGTAGTTGACATAGATATATAATAAAAAAAAAATTTGAGGAGATATATCATGATTAAATATTTTAAGATGATAAAATAGTCAAAATGCTATCTTTATTAATGATTATTAAGAGGCGTGTAAACGAAAATACAGTAAATATTTTGAGACAGAGAGATCAATAACTCCTACTTCGATGCTCCCTCCGTCTATTTTTATTTGTATATATTTAACTTGACATACCCCGTAAAAAATATGAGTAATTAATAAAATGATAAGTTTATTATATGACTTTTTGAATATAATAAATTTAATGTTTTGCAAAATGTATTGAAAAATGATTATAGTTAATAATAAAAGTAAATTAAGAATTAAGTGATAAATTATCGTTTAATTTTTCAAACTGAACATGCAAAAATAAACATACATTTTTTAATATGATGGAGATGTAAAACGGAGGAGAGGACTATATCTCAAGTTCAATCAAACGATTTTGACCACTCAAAAGATTTCACACTTTTCAACAATATATGATAGAGCATTCTATGCTCTTTTCAAAAGACTCGTGCTGCTGTAATTTCTATGCCTTGGTACAATAGACTATTTTTATTTTTTTGGTTGTTTTTATGTTTCTTTCTTTTCAATATATGTGAATTCTAATACTTCCTCCGTTTCAATTTATGTGAACCCATTTGACTGGAAGTGAAATTTAATAAAAAAGAAAAGACTTTTAAACTTGTGGTGTTAAATGAGTTACATATATTTTGTGTGGCTATAAATCATTGCATAAAGGTAAATTGTTTCCAAATATAGAAAGAAGTCATTCTTTTTGGCACGGACTAATGAAGAAATAGGTTCACGTAAATTGAAACAGGGGAAATTTATCTAAAAGTATCTGATTATGCACGAAATTAAAAAAAATGAAAGAAATATTTTTGAAACTGCTGAGTTAAAACAAGTTACAAATATTTGTGGTTATATATCATCTCATCAAAAGAATATAAAAATTTAAAATTAAATTATTATTAAATATAAAAAAATATCATTCTTTTTAAAATTTACTAAAAAATAAAATAAATTGGAACGGACAGAATATGAAATAATGGTTAAAGAAATGTGTAAGAGTCTGTTTGGCTAGGCTTAAAAAAAGCAGCTTATAAGCTGTTCCAAAAAAAAATAAGTTAGGCTACCTAACTTATTTTTTTTAGCTTATGTTCGTTTTCGCTTTATGTTCGCTAAGAAATGTTTCAAATCGCCTAATTATTTTTTTTTTGAGCTTATTTTAAGACAAAACGGCTTTTTTGTTCTACAAGCTTAAACACTCAAAAAATCGAAACAAATTATAAAGCAACTTATAAGCCAATCCAAACGGGCTCTAAAACTGATTTTGGTTCATTTTGAGATTCCTGCTAGCTCAACAAGATCTTCTAAATGACATTTTTACTTACGTACACTGCAAACCACTTTTTTCCTTATTCTGTATTTCTCTTTATTCTGTATTTCTCTTTTTTTCCTTATTTGACTGATGTGAATTCTCATAGTATAGGTGAAGGTGTTTGATTTTGCATAAAATAAAAAATGAAAGGAAGATTTTTAAATTTGTGATTTAAACCAAGTTACAAATATTTATGATTATATATCATCTCATTAATAGTAAAATAGAAAGTTAAAATTAAATTATTATTAAATATAAAAAGATATCATTCTTTTTAAGACTGGTTAAAGAAAAATTAAAATAAATTAGAACAGAGAGAATACTAAAAATATAGTGCTCCTTCCAGTTCAAAATAAGTATCCACGCCTTTAGCACGCCCCTTAAAATTACTAACTTTAAGAAAAAAATATGTATCTTAACTAAACTACCCTTAATTAAATGCTACCTAGTTAATATAATTTCTCGATTACATTTAATTCTCTGTCTTTTATCCTTGCAGCTAATTTACATTCTTGCCTTACTTTTATCGTTCTTGTCGTAGTAGTTACACTTTCATCTAGATTATTGCTAACTTGTGTTTTAGTATTGATTCTTGCCTGTTTGAGTAGTTTATATTTGCTTTACTGGCTTTGATAGACGATGGTGGACTGGGGTCATGTTCTCGGACGGGAGTGAGGATTGGAGGGGGTAGGTGGGTTAAGGGAGTCTCTAGTCTGCGAGTAGGGTCTTGGAATATTGGGACTCTAACGGGGAAGTCCATCGAACTAGTTAGGATTCTTAAGAAGAGGAGGATTAATATAGCTTGTGTCCAGGAGACTAAATGGGTAGGATCCAGGGCTAAAGATGTGGACGACTATAAGTTATGGTTCTCCGGTAGGTCGAGGGATAGGAATGGGGTAGGCATTTTAGTAGATAATTACTTAAGAGACCAAGTGGTAAGGGTTAAGAGGGTCAGTGATAGGTTGATGACGATTAAGCTGGTCGTTGGAGGGTTTATTTTGCACATTATTAGTGCTTACGGGCCGCAAGCTAGCTTGGGCGAGGAGGAGAAAAGACGTTTTTGGGAGGATTTGGACGAGATGATGGGAGGTATACCGCCCATCGAGAAGCTATTCATCGGAGGAGATTTCGTGGGCACATTGGGTCAATTTCGGGGAATATGACGATGTGCATGGAGGTTGTGGTTTTCGGGGACGGGGAATGGAGGAGGAGTTGCATTGTTGGATTTCGCAAAAGCCTTTGGTTTCAGTGGTAGCCAATTCGAGTTTCCGAAGAAGGAGGAGTACTTGGTAACCTTTCGTAGTTCGGTGGCTAAGACGCATAGACTTTTTACTCTTGGGACGATAAAGGTCTTTGTAAAGACTAACGAAAGTGATTCCGAGTGAGAATCTAACGACTCGAGATAAGCTCTTGGTGATGGATTTGGAAATCAAGATGAGGAAGAGAAAGAGGGTCGTGGATGACAGGCCTAGGATCAAATGGGGGAGTTTGACCATAACGGGTGCCCTGGAGATGGGGGAGAAGTTGAGGACTATGGGAGCCTGGGAGAGTAGTGGGGAGGCGACCAACATGTGGGATAGGACGACCGATTCGTTAGGGGAAGCGGTAGAGAGGTCTTGGGTCTCGAAGGGTAGCCGTGGTCGGCACCGAGGGGACTGATGGTGGAATAGAGAAGTTCAAGAGAAGGTGGAAGCAAAGAAGGTGGCGTATGCGAAGTTGGTAGATAGCAAGGATGAGGAGGAGAAGCGAATGAATAGGGAATTGTATAAGATAGAGAGGAAGAAGGCAAAGTTAGCGGTTACGGTGGCAAAGACAAGAACTTGTGAATGCACGTATGCGAACTCAGAGGACAAAGGCGGGGATAAGAAGTTGTGCCGACTAGCGGCGAGGAGAGGAGGCGCGTGACTTGGATCGGTGTGAAGTGCGTCGGGGACGAGAATGGCGGTAGCCGGTGTGGGACGGCTCATTAGGACGGAGATGGCAGTCATACTTCCACAAACTCTTGAACGACGAAGGGGACAGAGATATTATGTTGGGAGATTTGGAGTGCTCCAAGAGGTGTCGTGATTTTGGATATTGTAGGAGTATAAAGTTTGAGGAAGTTAAGGGTGTTGTTCGTAGGATGAGTAGGGGAAGAGCGACCAGGCCCGATGAGATTCTTGGAGAGTTTTGGAAGACTGCATGCAGGGGCAGGTTTGGATTGGTTGACTCAGTTATTTAATGTCATCTTTAAGACGGCTAAGATGCCCGAAGAATGGCGATGCAGTACAATGATTCCATTGTACAAGAACAAGGGCGGCATTCAAAGTTGCAACAACTACGAGGGGATCGAATTGCTAAGCCACACTATGAAAGTGTGTGGAAAGGGTGGTGGAGATGAGGGTGAGGAGAGGCGTGTCTATCTCGGAGAACCAATTCGGATTCATGCCGGGCGCTCGGCTACGTGCTATTCATCTTGTACGGAGGCGGTGGAGCAAGATAGGGAGAGAAGAGGGACTTGCACATGGTATTCATCGACCTAGAAAAGGCATACGACAAAATGCGGAGAGAGGTTCTATGGAGATGCTTGGAGGCTAGAGGTGTACCTGTGGCGTACATTAGGGCGTTCAAGGACATGTATGATGGGGCCAAGATCGGGGTAAGGACTATGAGAGGAGACTCAGAGCACTTTCCAGTGGTGATGGGGTTGCGCCAGGGATCAGCTTTTAGCCCATTTTTATTTTCCTTGGTGATGGATGGATTGACGCGGCAAATTCAAGATGAGGTGCCATAGTGTATGTTATTTGCGGATGATATAGTCCTGATTAACGAGTCTCGCAACGGAGTTAACGCAAAGCTGGAGGTTTGGAGACAAACTCGGAGTCTAAAGGGTTCAAGTTGAGTAGGACCAAGACGAGTACTTGGAGTGCAAGTTCGGATATAGTGCGTAGGCGGACGTGAAAGTGAAGCTTGGCACCCGGTTCATACGGAAGAAAGATAGTTTTAAGTATCTTGGGTCTATTATACAAGGAAATGGGGAGATTGATGATGACGTCACACACCGTATCAGTGCAAGGGGTGGATGAAATGGAGGCTTGCCTCCGGAGTGTTGTGTGACAAGAAGGTGCCACTAAAACTTAAAGGCAAGTTCTACAAAGTGGTGGTTAGACCAACTATGTTGTATGGAGCGGAGTGTTGGCCAGTCAAGAAATCTCATGTTCAGAAGATGAAAGTGGGTCGAAATGAGAATCTTGCGATGGATGTTTGGGCACACTAGAGCGATAGGATTAGGAATGAAGTCATCCGAGACAAGGTTGGAGTAGCCTCGGTGGAAGACAAGATGCGGGAAGCGAGGCTGTGATGGTTTGGGCATGTGATGCGGAGAGATGCAAATGCCCCAGTGTGGAGGTCTGAGAGGCTGGCTAGCGACGGTTTCAGAAGAGGTAGAAGTAGGCCGAAGAAGTATTGGGAGAGGTGATTAGACAGGACATGGCGCATTTCCTGCTTACCGTGGACATGACCTTAGATAGGAGGGTATGGAGGACGCATATTAGGGTAGAAGGCTAGTAGGTAGTCGCGTTTATCCTTTCTTACAAGTAGTTATATTGCTCTATAGTTTCTTGTCTCTTGATTTCTGCGAGTATCTGTTGGTTTATATTGGCTTATTTACTTTTATTGTTTTCATTTTCATAATTGCTTTGATTTGTTTGCCGTATCCGACCTTTCATATGCCTTTTCTTGAGCGAGGGTCTTCCTGAAATGTTCTCCTACCTAAGGTAGGGGTAAGGTCTGCGTACACTTTACCCCCCCTAGACCCCACGTTGTGGGATTCACTGGGTATGTTGTTGTTGATTACATAAAATTCACTTATCTAAATAAGGATAAATTTGGAAGAAAATAATTAACTTCTTCTTAATTATGTATTAATAGACATTTATTATGATCCAAGATAAAAAGAATAAGTAGACACTTATTACGAACGGGAGGAAGTAATGGTTAAAGAAATGCGTGAAGACTGATTTTGGTTCATTTTGAGATTCACTGCTATTACAAGAAGATCCTCATCAATGACATTTTTGCTTTCATTTGAACACTGCAAACCACTTTTTCCCTTAATCTGTATTTCTCTTTTTACCTTTTCCCCTCAGTCTGTATTTCTCTTTTTTTCTATTTGAATGATGTGCACCAAGGGGTGAGCATAGTATGGTAGATACCGATTAACATACCGAAATCAAAAAATTTTATACTACGGTTTCGATATTATGATATTTGGTATGGTATTTGGTATGCATTTTTAAAAAGTTTAGTATTCGGTGCGGTATTCGGTATTCATAAAGAAAATACTGAAATACCGAATACCATACCGAAGTATATAATTACATATATCTTTTTATTATAATACTAACAAATATATAAACTAGTATTATTAGAAAACTAATTGTTTAAATGTTGAAACTTTGACTACTCTATATTGATTTAAATGTCTTTTTTGTGTCATTGATTTACGAAGGGGATTGCTTGTACTTTCTTTTGAATATTTTTATGTGTCAGGTGTTTAGTACATAATAATTAAGACGTCTCTTAAGTAGCGGAAGTCATAATTCTCCACGATATGAGTATATGTAAGTCGAAGTCGGACAAACTATGGTACCGATTTACCGTACCGTAAAATACCGAAACCGAACTTTAAAATACCGAACCATACCGAACTAATTTGGTACAGTAATGATATAGTATTTTTAGAAATCGAAAATTGAAATTATCGTACCGAAATTTCAAATACCGTATCATGTCCACCCCTGTGTGCACCTATCTATATCCCTTTGGCAGCTACTTGTATTCCTGACATGGAAAAAGAAAAATCAAGTTCATTCAATGACAAAAACATTTAATTGTTCCATCTTTTTGTTTCTAAAATGGTGAATAGATTACAAAAGATTTTACAAATCTTTATGAGATAATGATATTCTTACTAATATAGGTAACTGTCATCATTGTTTCTTTTGCAGATGATTAGATGTGACAAAATAAATATATATGTTGTTCATTCAATGCAAGAAAGCTAGCTGCTCCATTCACCTCTACTGACTCTTTCTTTTCATGTACCAACCAATTAATTTTCTATTTCTCATTTCTTATATCACCTCTATAAATTGGACCAATAATTGTAGTAGTATATTTCTCTCATCCAAAAAGCAATATGGAAAACAACAAAGCAGAAATTCCAATGCATAAGAATAAATTACAAGAATTTACACAAAAGTTTTCCTTAGGTTTCCCAAATTATGTAATTAAAAAAGTTGAAGGGCCACCTCATGCACCAAGATTTAAGTCAAAGTATATGTCAATGGGAATTGGTACCGTTCCCGGGGCACACATTCAAGAAAAAAGGACGCAGAACAAGATGCATCTGAAGTCGCTTTGAATGCCTTAAAACAAAAAATTGCAGAACAAAGAGTTGTTGTCAAAGAGGGTACAAGTAAAGCTGCATTGACGCATTGAGTACTACTGCTCTTAGTACTCATGACCATCATAATAAGGTGTCTTGGAAGGCTATTCTTAATGAGTTTGTCGTTAAGAAGAATCTGAAGCGGCCACATTATAAAACAGTTGAACACGAGAAATCTCGTGATTTCATATCTATGTTGTTCTTTAATGGGAATTCTTATGGTACGGAAAAATTTGGAAAAAGGATGAAAGAAGTTGAACAAGTGGTGGCTCAAGCAGCGGTTATGTCCATTTTAGAGACTGATTCTGGAACCGAGATGTTGGAGATCATCAAGGCTTATGGTACACTCAACAAAGTTCAGGATTTGCACTCTTGAGAAACTTATTCTAGGTTTAGCACTCTTGAGAAACATATTATTGTTAAACTTTATTCTAGGTTTAGCACTATTAGCTTGTTCTATGCTTTCTACCTTTTTTTTGGTCATTTCATTTTGAACTTTTAAAGGGGTGAAGGATTTCATGTTTTTGATGTTTATTTCATGTATATGATCACTTTCTCCTTTCTCTAGGTATTATTCTCCATTGAAAATGTCATCTTGTTTTTAGTTATTTAAGCTACTGTGATTTTGGAGAGTTTTTGAATGATAGAGAGATTGGATCCAGAGTTGAGGAAAGTTTTTTTTTTTTTTTAATTTTTATAGATGGAAGTTATATATCCTCTGTTCATATATTTTTTGCTTATTTTTAGAGACTATTAATTAGCAATTTGGCATTCACGTTTAAATGGAATTAGGTAAATTTCTGTTGTAAAATATAAACTATTTCTTGCTAAATTGGCGCAATATTGAATGCTACATATTTGGTTGTTTAGGTCTTTTCCTCTACATACTTGTAATATATATTTTTAAAGTTGATCTTTCTATCAAATTGCTTGTGTTTTAACTATAGTTAAACAAATTTTGTTATAATTGGAAAGGCCTTACGTAGTATAACCGAAGCGTAACATTAACACAACGTAGATACAATATGGTCTGGTAGTTCATTCTTGCAAGATGTTTGACATTTATATTCCATTTATGACATAAGATTATATATCAACAACATCATACCCAATATAATCTCACAAGTGGAACCTGGGAAGGGTGATGTGTACGCAAATCTTACCCCTACCTTAGATTATTGTTATAAAATTGCATTAGCCATTTCTAATTAATATGTTGGAAATTTCTGGAGTATTTCTGCTGTTATATTTTATAGATGACAATTGGAGGAACAGATACTGGAGGGCAGTATACAAATTTGTGTTAAAAATAATGAACAGTGGACCATGAACAGAAGTCATGAATGATGCCCTTTTCTATGTTTTATGCTCCATCCGTTCACTTTTACTCGTCTAATTTCTGACACCCTTTAAGAAATAATAAATGAAGTGCATATTTTATCATGATATCCATATTAATTGGTGTATAGTTGTATTGGATTTGGAATGAGTAATTAATGCTAAGGGCAAAACAAGAAAAATAAATTGTTTTTCTCTTGATATGCTAAAGTGGAAAAGTAAAAGTGAAAATTTATTTTTGAAATAATAGACAAGTAAAAGTGAACGGAAGAAGTATTTATCTAATATTGTATGGAGTTGTTTGGTTTACATACTAATTGTGCGGGGATTATACTCCCTCCGTCCCATAATAAGTGTCACCTTAGCCAAAAGAATTTGTCCTGTAATAAGTGTCACCTTAGGAAACCAAGACATAAATTGGCTAGTTTTTTCCAAATCTACCCTTAGACAAAAACTAAAAAGTTAAAGTAACATCTAAATGATGATTGGACAAGCCACATAGTAACTTGGTATTGTTGGATTCTCAATGTCAAAAGGACTACTACTCATGCTTTAATCAAGAGGAAAAAGTAATTTATTTTTAATATGTAGGGGTAATTTAGTAAGCTTCACATTGCATTATTGGTTTCTTAATATGCGTGTTTTTGCCAAAGTGAGACTTATTATGGAACGGAGGGAGTAACATACTAAGGTTTATGTATGTGATGATTAATACTCCCTCCGGATAAAAAAAAGTGTCCACTTAGCCTTTTTTTCTTGGATCAAAAAAAGTGTCCACTTATTAAATCAAAAAACAATTAACCTTATCTTTTCAGATTTGCCCCTATTAAGTGTTATGTGATCAAATCCCAATGTCTATTTAATTAGGGGTAGTTTAGTCAATTTATATTTTTTTTTCTTGGAGTGAGTAGTTTCTTAAAGGGTGTGCAAATGGTTAAGTGGACTTTTTTTTTTTTTTATCCGGAGGGAGTAATTAATAATGAAGGGATTGTTAAGCAACTAGAAGTTGTGCTTTTAGGAAAATCAGCAATCAGGGTGTTAAGATGTTCACTTGCCTCATAACCAACCAAGCGTGTAACTTCTCTATTGATTCTTGTGTCGAATCTCAGTCTAACAACCTCAGTCTACTCAAAGTATACAATAGCAAGGTCAATTACCTATAAAGGACTCATCTTTAAAGTTTAAGCATTGGTCAAAGTCAAAAGCCAAACTTTGGGTCAACTAGATCAAACCCACGGACCCGATATATTTTGGGGATTACCATAATCTAACGAGTCCAAATATATGATTAGTTTTCAAATTGGAGTTCTAAAAGTCATTCAATTTCTTAATTTTCCAATTTTCGGGGTTTATGGCTCAAAATCACGATTCTAATACTTAAATCCCAACTCAAAGCAATAAATTGGACCCAATTAACTGGAGTAGATGAACCCAATTAATGCCATTAGAGTATCACTCACTCATTTCTAATAATTTCTCCCTTTGTTGATAGACTATCTCTTCTAATAAGGGTCCGTTTGGCCATGAAAATTGGAGTATTTGAAAAAGACAGGTTTTTTTTTTTTTTTTTTTTTTTTTTTTTCAAATTGAAAAATGGTATAGTATTTGAAAATTGGAGTTGTGTTTAGCCATGAATACATATTGGAGTTGTTTTTGAATTTTTGTGAGTTATTTAGGGTGAAAAAAGTAAAAATAACTTTTTGATGTTTTTCAAATTCCGAAATTCAACTGAAAAATTTTATGGCCTAACATGATTTCGGAAAAAAGTAAAAAATATTCACAGCCAAACGGCCTTTTAGTCTACTGAGGTAGACTTAGCAGAGATATATAGTACTTCGTTTGTTCCTAAAAGAATGGCGGGGTGTGGAGCAGGGGCGGATTTAGAGGGTGTTGAGGGTGTTGGGGTTACAGTATATATACAGGGTAGATTATTTGTATTTATGTACATATATTAACTTTTGAATACCCTGAACAAATGTAAAATGTTAGCTCAAGCGGTCCTAGATTCGATTCCCATTAACAACATTATTGTTTATATTTAACTTTTTTTTTTTTTTTAACCACCTGAATGAAGATCCTGGATCACTCCAAAACCTTCCTATTTAATAGATCACTCCAAGTGTTGCTTTTCCAGTTGAGCTAGTATTACTTGAAGTCACCAATGTTTGTCTGTTGTGTTGAGCAGAACGTGTTGGACCTATGCACCGAATACTGGGCTTGTAGTTCTTAGGACTTCCAAGTTTTATCGGGTCATTCGCATAAATGGCCCAATTTTGGGTTGATCTTTAATTTTTGTCCTTCAAATTTGTGGTCTTTAATTTTTATTTTTTAGCATTTTTGGCGCAGCATAACTTTAAATTTCGATTGGTAAAGGTTACATTTCGCTCGGCATATGTATCGTAACATCTCACAAGTTATGCCGGACACGGTAAAACTTTCAACACTCAATATAATCTGAAAAATACTGCACAACTTATTTCGCATAACTTAATTCCTACAGAACTTGTGCCGAACGAGGCAAAAATCCAATTTCCAAAGATAACTATTACAGAGCTTATGCCGAGCGAAACGAGTCAAGAACAAAAAGACGACAAATATATTAGGGTAAAAATTAAAGACCGATGTGTTTGAACTTTGAAGGACAATCCGTGCAAAAACTTCGGCTTTATCTTTCCAATTCAAGACTTTGGACAAGTTGCTAGATGGAATCCATAAGGAAAGAGAAGAGTTGAATAAATCCTGTTCGAGTGTTATGTTTGCTATATATATTTATATCTGTTGCCTTTTTTTATTTTTTCCCAGGATGCCTTTTTCAATAAAACCTGTTGCTTATTTGCGCTTTAAGTTGAAATATGTATAATTTAGGGTAACCTACACAAATGACTACATATTATCAGCTTCTAATGAATCGTAGCTAGTTTTACGGTTCGTAGCTAGTTTTAGAGAATTCGCTTGTATTTGAGTGTGTTTGAATACACTGTTCAGTTGTATCCAACCTAATTTGATGTCGCGCGTATTTGAATGAATTTGAATACATGAAACCTTAATTTCTTTGAAAACATGTGTATTCAAATGATTATATTCCGGTGCATTTAAATACACGACGGAGCTGTGTATTTCAATGTACTTATATATTGATCTATCAGAAGCATTATCTAAGCAAAAAAACTTTCTCTGTCTAAACTTTCTCTCTCGGCGCACGTTTAGAAGTGCGTCTATTGTACGCCTTGGCCAGCTATGGCGAGGGGAAGGGCAAAGAAGGGACAGAATACGGCTACAGATGGGACCCGACCACAGATCGGCACCGGTGAACTCAGCAAGACTGGAGTGACAGCGGATCTGGGAAAGGAAAATTGGCCTCCGTTAGGTGTGAGGACAGACACTGTACACACACCCCCATCGATGAACCCATATGGGTCTGGGGCACCGTCACATGCGCCTTCTCCCATGGTAACAGGGGTGGTTCCTAGTGGTACTGTGACGACACCAAGCACTGCACCAGTGGAGGTGGCTGTTGCAAATGCTGCTAAGAGTACAAAGCATAATGATGTGGGTAATGGGCAATCGATGGTAGGAGATCAACACCAGGGACAACCTGTTGCTAATAGGGATTGGCGAGTACATTCCTGAGAATAAATTTGTTTTGCCAAAGGAATGGCCCTACACTATATTGCTCCTGTAATACAAGGTGGTGAAGTGGTGGTGGAACTGAACAAGAATGAGATTAAAAGGGAAAATAATAAATGGAGCATGCGTTGATATTGTATGTTGTGAGGGATTCACCTACGATTGGAGCCATGGAACGGTTCATCGCTGCGAACTGGAACTTTGCGTCAAAACCAAAGGTGTTCTATCATAATGATGGATACTTTGTGGTTCGATTCAATACTATGGCGGATCGAGATGTTGTCTTATACTCAGGGCCGTATACCATAAACAATAGGCCTATTATTGTTAAAGTATGGGCATCTGATTTCGATCTGAAAAATGAAGTACTTCGAACTGTACCAATATGGGTCAAATTGCCTAATCTACCGGTAAGCTGCTGGGGAATGGAGTCCTTAAGTCGAATTGGGAGTGGGTTGGGTGTTCCATTGTTCGCAGATGCTTGTACCTCCAATTTTGACAGGATTTCATATGCCCGAGTATTGGTGGAAATGCATGTTACAAAGAAGCTGGTGCGGGAACTTAAAATTAAGAATCCAAGTGGGAGAGTGATGAAACAGGAAGTAACATATGATTGGGTGCCGGAGTATTGTCACACTTGCTTGAAGGTTGGGCATATTTGTCCACCAAAACAACCTAAACTGTTATATCCCGTATCTTTGTACATTGGGATATTTTAAGCTAATCGCGATAAGTTAAGGACAAGACTATTTTGGGATACGAGGTAGAGACTTTTAACCTCACGATTTTGTTTTAATGCACAAGTGCTTATAAATTTTATTTGGTATAGAAATATTATTGGAGGTTAGGGATTAATTAATTGTGATTAGATTACTAAGTAAAAATTAGTGATTAATTAAATTAATTAAGATCAATTACTAAGTGGGCACCACCCGATATTAAAAAAAAAAAAAGAAAAAATCCAAGAAGTGGATTTGTGACTCGCAAAGGAGGGGACATGTGTCCTCTTAGGAGCAAGCATATAAATAGAAAGTTGATGAAGACATTTCGTTTCGAAAAAGAAATTCAAAGAAAAAAAGGGGAGCGACCATGGTACAATACTGACCGTGCAGCCATGTTTTTAATTTTTTTTTTTTTGCTTTTATTTAATTCCAAAGTGATTTACAAGTTCAAGGAGGTGATAGCAACATCGGATATTGAATCGAGGAAGAAGAAATTGCGAAATTGGAGCAATTAAGAGTAGAAATTCCTCCGAGAAAATTGTGGTAAAAAATTTTCCTATTTTATGGTGTAGTTGTGTTAATAAAGTTGTAACGAAATTATTAAAATTGAATTGGACGAAATCGGAAGTAAGAAAATACATGAAATTGTTAGTATGTGAAATCGTGGGTTGAAATGGATTTGGAATTGTTATGGGCCGAGTTGTGAGAATTTTATGTGTATATCACTTATTGTTGGTATTTATTTGTGTTGACGGGAGGATAATTAGAAAGTCGGGTTAGGCGAATATATAGGGGAAATTGCCGCGATTTTCGTTAAGTCCTTGAATAATGAAAAACCCTAAGCGAGACATATAAGTTAAAGAATAAGTTCTATAGCGGCTTTCGGATTTACGAACTAGAAAATATAGTTACTAACGATAACGTTACTTTATATTAAATAGGCTAAAAGAGCGACGGCGAGAACGGATTTACGGATAGTCGCTAAATGGGATTAAAGCCTATCCCTTCTTTCTTTTGGCATGTCCCGGTAAGTAAGATATGATATAGCTTGGGGGAATTCTATTCATAAGTTTCGGGATTTATGATTCATTAAATTTCGTGTTAAATTTTAAATTTTG
>NC_081352.1:23797496-23802610 GCF_029784015.1 Lycium ferocissimum
GACTGTTTGATCTCCGACCCTTAGGGAACCCTTTTAACACTTGTTTAATACCTCAATACCAATCTAAGGGACATTATAACTCTTCCTCAAGGTACCATTAGGACGTTGTTAACTCAATACTCAAAATTCTTGTCCGATACACTCAACTTATAACTCGCTTTCCCTAACAACTTTGTTTCTTTAACTCGAATGTCTTTGGAAATCTTAATTAGGATCATCAAACACTATTTCTCACTTGTCCAAACCTCGTATACGTCATGTCCCTCGTTAGTACGCTAAGGGGAAATTTCCAAGGTGTAACAGGTGGAGTGAACATTCTGAACCATTAGGAAAAAGTACTACAACAACTTCTGACTTAGATGGCAATAGAAACAACCAAGTGTACCTGGAATAATCATCTACTAGTGTAAGGAAATACTTTTGTCCCTCATGAGTAGGAACCCTATAGGGGCCCCAAACATCACCATGAACAATATGAAAGCAATAATGAGACATGGAATTACTCAAATAAAAGGGAGGCCTTGTCTGTTTTGCAATTGAACAAATAATACAATGTGGTGTATTTATATCATGTGTAACATGCTCAAACAACCTTATTTTCCTCACACAGTCCATAGGAATGTGACCTAACCTTCTATGCCGAATAGACAAGTTTATTCTACTAGCATTATTGAAAGAGTCTTCCTTAGTAACAGCAGTCAAAGACTTGAGAACTGAGGTCTTATCTTCTCCAACTTGAGCTGGCACCTTACAACAAGATGTCAACACATATAAGCCACTTTCTAGTTTGCCAATCCCCTTCACCACTCCACTGAAAAGGTCCTGGAAGAGACAAAAATCAGGAAAGAGCACAGCTACACACTACAGTTCTCTGGTCAGTTTGGAGATAGATAGCAAATTGTACTTGGATTCAGGAATACACATCACATTTGAGATTTTCTGGCCATCAAGGACAACTAAATTCCCTATGTGACTAACAGTAGCTAAGCTTCCAGTAGGTAAGTGTACTTTTCCAGTTTTAGTGTGCAACTAAATAGCTTCACTTAGTATACTAAGACTGTTTACCATGTGGATTGATGCTCCTGTGTCCACTATCAATTTGGCTAGACTCTCAGAGAACTTAGGAAAATTGTCATACCTGCAGCCATTGCTGAGTTAGTGTTGTCACTTGACTTGCCTATCATCTGTAAGATCTGATTATACTGCTCCTGTGTGAATTGAGAGATGTTGATATGACTTTGTTCTCTTGAATTGTGTCCTGCAAAGTTAACAGATGAACCAGATGTGCTACTACCTGCTCCATTTGACTGACCCTCTCCCACAAAGTGAGCTGAACCTCTTGGTGTAAACTTCTTCTTAGGCTTGTGATCAGTTGGATATCCATGCAGCTTGTAGCAGTTCTCTCTAGTATGACCTCTGAAGTGACAGAAGTCACAATATAGATCATTTCTCCTAGGCCTGTATTGGTTCCCTAAAGTAGAACCTGAGCTTGAGCTTGGTCTATATTGAGTTCCTGAGGTAGAGGCACCTGATGAGTAGCTTGTGTTGTAGCCTGAACCAAGGATTCCTTTGTTGTTATGCTGAGCTCATTGAGATGAGGTACTTGCACCAGGACTGAAGCCTGAAGTACTAGCACCTGGACTAAAACCTCCTATGTGACTGAATAGGGTTGTTCCTTCACTAATTCTTGGCACATGACAAGAGTTAACAAGTGTTCTTCTGCTTTCCTCAGACAGAGCCATAGCATATGCCTTGTTTAATAAAGGGTACTGGTGTCATGTTTAACATTTGATTGCTAGATTGAGCATAAGTTTCATATAATCTCATTAAAAACTGCAAAAGCCTTTGGTATTCAAAGTGTTCGATGTATTTTGTGGATTCATCACAACCACATCCAGGACATGGCATGATCGCATCAAATTCAGCTCATAGCTCCTTCAATCTAGAGAAATAACTAGATATAGATGATATTCCTTGAGTTAGAGTGGCTATTTCGGCTATTTCCTTGTGCAAGTAAAAGACACGAGATTCATTCACTTTATCAAACCTTTCCTTAAGATCTGTCCGCACTTTATATGCACTAGAAGCATATACTATTCCATTTAGCAATTCAGTACTCATCGATTGCCTAATCCAAGACAAAACAATAGCGTTACATTTCTCCCACAAACCATGTAACGAACTATAAAACTTCTCATTTGGATGTTTTGCATCAATAAATCCTAATTTGCTTTTGCCTAACAAGCCAATTCACATTGAACTGCTCCATAGAGCATAGTTATCTGGCCCAGTTAGCTGAATAGAGATTGAGGAGCTACCTGGTATGTAGCAACGTAGAAGAAACAATGGATGATGTTGATCAACCACGTTAGCATTGTTCGTTTCAGCTCTGGTATGCGTATTGTTGTTGATTTCTTCGATCACCGTGAAAGTTTGTTAATTTGATTCAAATCTAGTTTGTATACAAAACCTAGATAGTTTTTGAGCAATTGTTTCTAAGTGATTCAATCAGAATTATCAGATCTGAAATTGAATCAAAACAATTTCAATTTTAATGAAGAAAAAAAATCGATGAAAAAGTAGTGAAATAATATGAACTCAATCTGTTTCGATGAAGAACACACAGCTTAGATCATATACACAAGCTCTGATACCATGATAACTTGTGTATCTTCATCAATGGCAACAGATTCTATGGAGTTCGAAAGAGAGAGATGAGAGATCTTAGAGAGAGAAAATAACTGCTCATTGATTAAGTTGAAAAATGAAATGAAAACTGTACACTGAAATCTGATAAACTGTGTTTCTTATACAACTGTCAATACTAGCTAATCTAGATATTTTAACCTTCACTAACTGACTAGGACATAATTTTAGAATTACACTTTAGTCCCTAACTAGCTAACTAATTCCTCTTGCATACATCTGCTTGATTACTTCAACATCTACTTGATTAAGTAGTATTCCACTCTCACAGTGAGCGTATGGACAAATCTATTTGGAAGTATATTTAACCAAAAATTAGTTTATCAGATTAGCCAATTAAATTTATAAGATTAAACCAAACCTAATTGATCCTTTAACAGTGTGAATGTAATGAAAGTAATGCAACAATAGTAGCAAAATACATCATTATATTGAAATAGCAAACGAAGAAAGAGATCGAGAGAGCCTTTATTGAATATTTTGATCCCATGGGTTGTGGAAATTGATGAACAATAATAAATATAATGATTTGCCAAAAAATATGTATATTAACGTGTGTAATCAGATGAGATATAATGAGAGAGAGTTTTGACTCGTCGATTTGATGTTCCATCTTGGCATAAAAAATACATCATTTTACTCTCAAATATAATATTATTTTATTCAACTTTCATAATCTTAAAAATTTATACTGTTTAACAATTAAATAAAAAGTTAAGTATTGATGTCACTTTTTCTCCTTAAGACTAGACATTTTACTACTTCTCTAAATATTTTCTTCTATTACTCTTATTAAATATAAAATTACAAATAAAAAATATCCTAAACTCATACTAAGGTGAGTAATAAAATGGGGTAAAACTTATGAGCATGCGATTTTACATCAAATCAATAAACTCAAAGCGTACGTCCATAATATACACTGATCACTTAAATATAATGAAATAATATATATTTTTACTTTATTTTAATTTAAAATTAAATTATTTAATTAGAAATAAACAATCTTCTATAGATAAAAATAACTTATAATGGGAGGGAGGCCTTAATATTCAGATGTGCATTCAGATTCAGACGTCTTAATCTCAATAAAAACAAATGTGGTCTTAATCTACTATTACTACTATTAAATATAAATTACAAACCAATTATTATTCTGAACTTACTAATGAGATAATAGAATAGGGAAAAAATTTATCCACATCCAAATTTACATCAAATCTGTGAATGCAAGACATGTGCCTACCACATATATTATCACCTAAAACTTTTAACTGTTAAGATTAAATTATTTTATTTGAAATAAACAATATACTATAAACAAAAATAGGGGAAATTACGGTCAAATACCATTCGACCATCTAGTTTATAAAATATGTACACGGTGTTTAGGTAGTGTATAAAGTATAGTAATAAATATACATATAATATATATATATATATATATATATATATACACGCTACCTAAACAGCCGAAGCGTATGGGCAGTGTATACTTCGGTCATACTTGATAAACAAGAGGACCGAAGTGTGCATTTAGATAAATTTCCCATAAAAATAACTTATAATGGGATTGGGAGGGAGGTAAATATCAGTCCTACAAATATGGAATGAAAGGAATAGGCATCCTATATAAGGATTACTTGTTTTTGGTCTAAGGAAAGTAGGCATATTTGCCATAATTGTAGGAAGAGAATATCATATAGTTGTTTATCCAGCCACCTTTATGGGGCTTTGCCGTTCCCTTGGTGCGGACTGAATAATTATTGGGTTGTAACCGATTCACCGTAAATGAATTGCGGTAATAATCCGATTATGGGTTCGCTTATTTGTCCCAAACCTCGTAGGCTTGGAGATCACAATAGCTATTCTAACTGCATTCCTTTAAGGTAATTTCTAATCCTTTGTAATGTCTCCAATTAGTCAAGATTTTCTTTGTGATAATCATTGTGTTCGGTCTAGTTTGCATGCGCCTTGACCAATTCCACGAGATACCTGCCACCACCTCTCACCAGCAACACGTACTTTTCGTTTTTGTTTTTTGTTGGTTTCTAATCCTTTTAATGCAAATTAGTCAAGATTTTCTTTGTGATAATGGTGGTGTTCAGGCTAGCATGCGAGCGCCTTGACTAATTCCACAAGATACCTACCATCTCTCGCCGGCAACACGTACTTTTTTTGTTTTTATTTTTGTTGGTTTCTACTCCTTGTACTGCCAATTAGTTAAGATTTTCTTTGTGATAATCGTGGTGTTCGGGCTAGCATGCGTGCGCCTTGACTGATTCCATGAGATACCTGCCACCACCTCCCACCAACAACACGTACTTTTTTTATTTTTGATTTTTTTGGTTTCTAATCTTTTGTAATGTCTCCCAAATTTTAAGATTTTTTTTTGATAATCGTGGTGT
>NC_081352.1:23802710-23898838 GCF_029784015.1 Lycium ferocissimum
TGGGACTTGGACTTTGGGTGGATATGAGTGTCGGTCGCGTGTAGGTTTGTCGGTTATGTACAAAGTTTGTATAATTACGATTTTGTAAACAAAAAGCTTTATTATGTATTTCATGATTATTTAGTATTGAGTTTTGAAAAAAAAAATTATGTGTGCGATAGGAGTACGGGTTCGCTCGGCTCCGGGTATGGGGTCGGGTGCCCATCACGTCCCTCGGAAATTGGGGCGTGACAATTAAAATACCTGTATTATGGCATCAGGCCTACAGATATGGACCTAAGGTCACAGATTATGTATACGTATACTTAGGCATCATGCCACGATATTTTGCATGCATATTATTATTATCGGGACCTAAGGTCGCAGAGACGATGTGATGTTATTTGTTATTCGGGGCAGAGAGTATCCATGTCCTTACTTCGTTTGAGTCCGATTGTCGCATTTCGCCTGCCTTCAATTCGGGACTTATTATTTCATTCGATTTGCTTTACATACCAAGACATTTCTAGTATCGACGTCCATTTGCTCGGGCACCATCTCACTTATGCGGAGATACCGATATGCTCTGATGAGACGACTCACTAGGGAGCTTTCGATTTAGCTAGTTAGTGGTGACCTCGATTCTCCGAGGCCCTATCTTTATCTTTATATCCGGTCCGTTAACGAACGGTATTTCGGTATTAAGAGTATGTCGGGGGCACCCATTCGGTAGTCGATCAAGACGCTTTCCTTATTCGGTAGAGGCTTCATAGATTACGGTCGGATATTTTCGGCATTTTGTTAGATTATTGAGTTAGCCCTTTTGACTACCATTTATTTCCGCATTTAGGACTTTTGGTATTTCTTCCGTACGTATATATATTTCGATTATTCTCACTTGATTAGCATGTGTTTATCATACTTAGATATCAATATACCAAATGTTGATCTAGCCAGCCAGTTGGTTCGCTCGATCACATGCAGACGGGCACCGAGTGTCGTGTTACGCCGAGTCCATGGTTTAGGGCGTGACAAGTTCTCCCCTAGAGCTATTCAAGTTTTGTTCCTTGGTTATTCTCTTACTCAGAAGGGGTATAAGATATATACTCTTCACACCAAAGAATTCCTTATCAGTAGAGATGTTTTGTTTAAGGAAGAGGTGTTTCCTTATAAACATATGAATATTTCTGAGTCTTTTTCATTGTTTCCCATTGTGGATCTTACCACTTTGCATGATGATCCACCTAACACTCAATATGGTGCTCCATCTCCTACCACTTACTCTTTTGGTCCTTCACCCAGTTTTGGTCTTTCCTCACCTTGTCCTATTGCATCACACAATCCTTAAGCAACTCCTATTCCCTCATCTCCACCACATATTCCTTCTCCTATTGTCCCTGCTGCTTCTACTACTTCTGATCCTCCTGGAACATATCCTAGAAAAGAGGTGTCAAACCCCCAATATGGATGAAAGACTATATCACTCAACACAAAGGTAGTGTAGCTGTAGCTATCCTCTATTAGATGGTCTGAGCTATGATCATGTTTCTTCCTCCTATGGCTTGGCTCTTGCCTTTTAGTAAGCAATTGAGGAACCTTAGTCTTATTCCAAAGCAGCTCAAATCCCTGAATGGGTTGATGCCATGAAATCTGAGATTACTGCACTAGAGGAATATCACACCTGGTCCTCCAGGAAAGACCCCTATTGGGTGCAAATGGGCATTTAGGGTCAAGTATACTGCTGATGGCAAGGTAGAAAGATATAAAGTCAGGTTGGTGGCTAAGGGGTACAGTCAAAGGGAGGGTCTAGATTACTCTGAGACCTTCTCCCCTATTTCCAGAATGGTCATTGTTGTTAACACCTGATTTTTGACCTCTCGTAATTTATTTTAATTGATCAGAACCCTGGGATATCAAACGGAGTGAAATGTGCATTTTTTATACATGTCAGATGATTTTATTAAAATTATCTAGATAAATATTTTACCATTTCGTTTGGTAAAATAATTTACATAATACTATAAAATATTTGGAAATGAATTTACATAATTTTACAATTAAATAAAAAATCCTTTCTAAAGTGCAATCAAGA
The DNA here is from genome assembly GCF_029784015.1 of Lycium ferocissimum. NCBI lineage: Eukaryota > Viridiplantae > Streptophyta > Magnoliopsida > Solanales > Solanaceae > Lycium > Lycium ferocissimum. The sequence continues at coordinate 23,804,782 of NC_081352.1, forward strand.
AGATGATTTGAAATAATTGTTCATTTGATTATTAAAGAATTATTAGAAAAAATCAAATAGCAATCATTTCACTCTGATCTGATTAATTAAATAAATTGACCATTTTACCCCTCAAATCTTTAATTTTGAATATTCAAGCCATTTGCATAATTTGTGGAATTAATCATAAATAATCCGGTGATTAGTTGTGATTAAATACCACAGTAATTGGTTAATCAAAGGCATTTTGCAAAATTAGCCTTTTATGGCTTAACTGATTTAATTTTGATTTTACTTAAATAGCCAACTTTCATGATTTTAATCAATTAGTGTCATTTTACAAAATTAGCCTTTTATGGCTTAATTGATTTAATTTTTTATCTTACTAAAATAACCAATTTTCATCAATTAGTGTCATCATTGCAAAACTAGCCTTTGAATTGCTTTAATTGTTTTTATAGCCATTAATTGAAATAGCCAATTCATGGTTCAAAATAATTAAGGACATTTTTGCAAAAATCAGTTTGTTAATGGTCTAATCATTTAATTATGTCTTAATTTGGCTATGTTTGAAACATTATGGTCAATAATTGACCCTTTTTAATTATAGTGTCACGACCCAACCCCGTAGGCCGTGACTAGTGCCCGAGCTGGGCACCCATACGCGCTCATTAACCAGATTCGGCATACAAACGACTATATACCTATATAATTATCAAACGTGGCTCCAAACCGACGCATACAAACATATATACGTACGTGTTCTACAAGGTACAATACAAAATATACATAACGTATCAAAGTATACATACACGCAAATTTAAGTGCCACTGGATGGCCGCCCAAATACAACTCGTACGTCGCATCCGAACAAAATCAGACATAACCCACATCTATGTCTACAGTACCTCTCGACGTAACAATGAATCATATGACGGGACGGGCCCCGCTCGTACCCCCGAATACACAGATGCATATACAACGGAAGAATATATACCAAAAGGTAGCCCGAATAAAGGAAGCTCTCCCACGACGAGAATAGGTGTCCAGATCGCGGATCACCGAACTGTGCGTCCGACCGGGCACGAAACGCACCCGAAGAAAGGGGTCAAGATGAATATGTACCGAGTATGCAAACGTGAGAGATAGAAGCATAAAATACGAGTCATAATCGCAACTAAGCACCGAAAATACGTGCATATCCAAATTACCAAAATGTTTATTTTCAAAATACAATCATGCATGTATGAGAAAGTATGGTCGCCCGCCTGTCAATGTCACATATAATATCACACATACCGCGATCAAAATATCCAGCGGCAATATCACACATACCGCGGCCAAAATATCCAGCGGTAATATCACACATACCGCGGCCAAAATATCCAGCGGCAATATCACACATACCGGTACCCGGCCCTATAGCGGAGAGGCTCGGCGAACCGGACACATCATACTCCAGAATATCATATAGTGCGCACAATACGTAACCGGCTCGGAACTTGGCGAAAAATGTGACAACAGAATGCACGAGCAGAATTGTGAGTAACCAAATACAGTTTAAAATGTTTTCAAAGACTCAATAGGTTAATCAAACAAACCGTTGTTTATAAACCAAAACAGCAGTCGAATCAGATTTTCTTCCGAATATCACTCGGGAACATATCAAATCGAATTTCAGAAACCATAGTCATGTATCGGAATCATAAGTATACGAATCATTATTTCAGACTCGACAGACACATATATAGTCATACACGGGGGTCGGAAGGGTAGTCATATTGAATTCTTTCAAAAGCCATCAGAATTATACAGAAGAAGACCGCGGGACCCACGGACGAGCGTCAACCCAATCCGGGCCCGCTTATGAAAATCATAGTCATCACATGTTATCGACTCGTTGTTACAAACTCAAAAGATACGTAAACTGATCGTACTTGAAATCGGAATAATAGTCATATCATACCCTTTCAAAAATCGTCAGAAGTACATAAGGAAAGTCGCGGGGCCCACGGAGGGGTGTCGACCCTAGCCGGGCCCGCCTATGGAAAACATAGTCTTCATACATCATGGAATCATTTTTGTGCATATCGAAGCGATCCGGTTCTGTCTGTGAAAGTTACGGACTTTTGTAGTTTTCGGAATCATTTAGGAACAAAAACTCTTTTAAAAACCAAACTTTTATGCAACTTTTGAAACTTAGTCATACAAAAGACGTATAAACCCACGGACCATATAAGATGCCAACATCAAAAGCAAATACGACTCATAAACGTGCTCGGATTTTAAGAATAGGATTACCCCCGAAGCTCATAACATATCACAACCTAGCCATATCTAAGACATGCCAAAAGAAGGAAGGTAAGCTTTACATACCTCGAATGCTCTCAACGCTAGCTCAAACTCAAGCTAGTCCAAATCAAACCTATGTCTCGGGCTGCCCAAAGTCTACATAACATCAATAAATATCAACGTTACTATATGCGTTTAGAAGTTCATTTCCAACTTAACACATAATTCTACGGAAATTTGGCAAAGCATTTCCCCCAGTAAATAGGCCAACCCCGAGAATTTAACTCGGCCAAATCAACAACAACACCAACAACCAACCTAGCAACATCAATAACCAATCCGAAAGGCAATATAGCATTAATAACCCTCTTTTATATCATCCGACAACATTCAATACTTTCAATTCAACGGCTTACATTCAAGCCAACATTAACGCTTATACATTCAAATACTAACCCGAACCCATACCAATAACATTCAAGAACATTATAAGCAATTCATGCAATATTTCCAACAATCCAACAAATGCTCCAATTTACCCGAAAACAGTCCCAAGCCCGAGAATAACATCCATAAGACATTTCTAACTTCCGAATCCTGATTTGTACCAGCAATTTACATTCTAACAACATCATTCTCATAAATATACAAATTACATCAAATGTGCCATAGCCTCCAAATCAGCCCGCAACACTTACAATATCATTTTGAGTCATCAAAATCTTATCGTCAACATAGAATCTATAACGACGACAATCAAAATACTAATTAACATTAATTCATTTCTTGTCACACAAATGGCCTACATTCGGCCAACACCTCCCACCTACATATTGATGATTCTCATCCATTTCTTCACTCTACAATAATCAAAACATGCTAACTAGACCTTAATTCATTGCTCAACACAACACAACACACACACACTTACACGGCCATACACTACACACACAACCTCAACTCCAACATGCCATATTTCATGAATTTCCTCCGTTTAACATACTACAACATGCATACAACATTTATAACACATAAAACATGATTAAATCTTACCTTTCTTCCTCAACTCCACAAATAGGCTAGGGTTTGCAATTTACAAAACGGATGGTTGGATGACCCGAATAACACTTCCACGTTACTTAGGGACCTCAAATTAGTGGATTTGCATCAACGAAATAATTTTGGGATGGCTTGTTTTGGACTTGGTTTTCCCCCCTCTTTGGCCGAAAGCTCAAGCTTGTTGTTCTTCAACTTCTATTTTTTTTTTTTGCTAAGTGTAAAGTGAGGAAAGATGACTTAGAAGTCATCTTTTAAGCCCTTAGATGATTCATACATGTGTCCATGGCCACACACATGTGTTGGGCAATAATCAAATTTGGCCACAAAAATGTGTGGGACCATCTCCACACCACATGGCCAATATGGCCAAAATTCAATAATTCCCATCTTTCCATTATTCCACTTTTGGTCCCAAATTTTTCTAGTTGTTCCATGCCAACAAATTCATGAACAAATTAGGTCTTAAAACGAAATCGAAGGTCAAAAGTCCCGACTTCATATCCCGGAATGGTCTTGTCCCTAACTTATCATAGTTAACCCGGATTGTCCCAATGTACGAAATACAGGATATAACATATAGCCTTTTTTCTGAATTGTCCATTTTTGCCCTTTATACATATATATACACTATATATACTTATATGTATATTTTATAGTTATATGTATACATTATGTGTATATATATGTACAAAGGGGCCCTTTTTGTTTTTTTTATTTGGCCGAGCCCAGGCCCAACGACCCAGACCCGGCCCAAACACGAGGAGTATATAATACTCCGCCTTCAGTGAAACGACCCCCAAAGGGGGTAATTTTCATTTTTTCACAAAAAGGGGCTAGGGTTTTGAACCCTAGCCGCCACCTTACTCCCTCCCTCTTTTGCGGTGTCCCATCGCCACACCTGAGCATTGCAGGCTTCGGTAAGGTGGAAAGGACGAAGCATTTAGTGCTTCGTCCTTCTCGTCACCAACAAATCACCCAAACACGCCTCTAAAGGTACAATAGCCTCTTTTCTTCATCATTTCTTCGTTTTTCTGTGCATGCAAGTGGATTGAGAGAGAATCGGCTCAAATAGAACAGTTCATTTGTTGCTCGGTTAAAATCTGGTCGTCTATGTTAAAGACTAGTGAGAAAATCGCAAAAGTCTCACTAGTCCCACATCAAAAAATTGGGGGTCACTACTAAAAAAACGGGAAAAACTGACGACGAAAACCGACGGACCGCGTCGGTTTTTTTAATGAAACCGACGCTTTACGGTCCGTCGGTTTTCATAGCCTCACTTTTTGGAAACCGACGGATCACGTCGGTTTTTTCCGACGGACTGCATCGGTTACGTAGTCCGTTGGGTTTTATCCAATAATTAAAAAAAAAAAAAAAAAAAACCGACGGACTGAGTCGATTTTTTTAATTTCTGATTTTTTATCTTATATAAAAATAATATATATTTTATGAAAAAATCGACGCAGTGCGTCGGTTTTTTCATAAAATTTAAGAATTAATTTTCAGAAAACCGACGGACTGAGTCGGTTTTCTGGAAAATTTGCAAAATTAATTTCCAGAAAACCGACGCGTCGATTTTAAAAAATTTCTGCATGCAATTCATGCATTTTTTGCACCCACACACGCACGTAAACCGACAAAAAGTTGCTCAAAAGCGGCATTAAAATGCTCCAAATCAATTCTAAAAGAGCTACAATACATAAAATCACCCTAAGTAATAATAAAACACATCAAACACTATCTAAACACATCAAATACGATCTAAATAGACCTTCAAAGTTCAGAAATATTTAAATGTCCAACCAAAAGTACCATTAACTAATTTTAACATAAGTCCATTATTAAATCCAAACTACTACATCTGCGACACACTACTTTCACCGACAACCATATTGTAAAATATACCATTGACCCCATCAGTCTCTCCATGATCAGTCCAAACATAATATTTCTACTTAAACCCACGACTATATAAATGAACCCGAACCGCTTCCGGTTTCAAATACTTCATACACCGGCAATGAGAACAAGGACACCTAATTACCCCTTCATTTTGAAAAGGGTGAAGTGTCATTGCATGTGTGATAAACCCATCAACACCTTCAACAAATTCATCATGATTACTATTATTCATATTATACATCCACATACGATCCATCTACAAAAATATACCCATAAATTATTGAGGTTATAGAAATATATTATAACTTAAGAATTCTAACTTAAAATATAACTTAAGAAAACACAATCCCAACCACTTCTAACTTTGAATTCTCAATAACAATTCTAACTTTAATAATTTATAAATTCTAACTTTAATATAATTTTGAAAAGCATAATCCCAACCAATTCTAACTTTGAATTCTCAATAACAATTCTAACTTTAATAACTTATAGATTCTAACTTTAATTCTAAAAATTGAAAAGTAAATCTAGTCAAATAAAGTCTACATTTTAGTTTTGAGGTTATAGAAATATTATAACTTAATAATTCTAACTTTGAAAAGCACAATTCCAACCAATTCTAAAAATTGAAAAGTAAATCTAGAGAAATAAAATCTACATTTTAGTATTGAGGTTATAGAAATACTATAACTTAACAATTCTAACTTTGAAAAGCACAATCTCAACCAATTCTAATTTGGAATGATCAATAACAATTCTAATAACTTATGGAATTCTAACAAAAAGCACAATCCAACAAAAAAAAAAAAAAACTAGTCAAATAATTAAAGTATACATTTTTGCACATATTCAACATCAATAATATTACAAAGAATGATAATTAAGCTAACACAAATACATTGAGAAAGAACATGAAATATAGCACAATCTCAAGCCAAAAAAAAAAAAAAATGACAACTAAACTAGTCAAATAAAGTTTACATTTTTTTTTCACAAATTCAACATTAATAACATTGCAAATGATGTTTAACAAAGCTAAATAGATTAGCATTAGGCCTAAAATCTACAAATAAAACTAAAATTGAAAGAATTTTAAAAGCCCTAAATTAAGAGAAACTAACCTCAATTAATTAACTTCAAAACGGGTCTGGGGTTGGTGGGGATGGGCGGCGGCGCTGGGTGGCGGGGAATGGGCGGTGGCGCTGGGCGGGGGGAGGGGGGCGGCGGGTAGCTAGGGTTTGAGGGGAATGGGAGTTTAATTGGGAAGAGGAGAAGAAATGGGTATGAAAACCCGTCTGGAATGTTTTTAAAGAAAAATCGACGGGCAAAACCGACCCTGTCCGTCGGTTTTTCTCGCACGTTTGACCAAATTTGACCCAAAAATTTAAAAAAAAAAAAAAAAAAAAGGAAACCGACCCTGTCCGTCGGTTTCCTAAAAAACAATTGTTTATTATTTTTTTTAAAAACAAATTGAATTGCATATTATTTAAAATATTTTTAAAAATAAAACCGACGTCGTCTGTCGGTTTTATATTAATTATTATTCATTTTTTTTAATAAAACCGACGTGGGACGTCGATTTTTTTTTTGCGGATATATATTTTCAAAATTCTGCCAAAAAAACCGACGTCGGCCATCGGTTTTCTAATTAAAATAATTAAAAAAAATTAGAAAGGTAAAAAACCGACGCAGGGAGTCGGTTACTGCGTCGGTTTTTTGTCCGTCGATTTTTGGCAGTTTTTTAGTAGTGGGTTTTCATTTCATTTTGGGGTTCTATAAATAGAACCCCAAGTCTTGATATACACAAAGACACATAGACCCACGAAAAACCCAGATTTGAGTTCTACACTCGAGATTAGGGTTTTCCTCTGAGTTCAAAAAATTTGTTTATTATACTTGATTGTTAAAGTCGAGTTTTCTCAAGTCTAAAGTTTGATTTTCTTTTTTTGGTGTGGCTGAGTTTGACTTTGGAAGCAAAAGAAAGGCTCCAAATCCGTTCTTGACTCGGTTGCACAACAAAAAGGTAATAATTTATCTTGTCATTGTTTTTAGTATTTATTTTATATATTGCCTGTATTATGTTAGTCCCCTCTTTAGTTTAAGTATAAATCATGCTTTGTATAGTTCAAGTAGTTTAGATGACATTATGTTGATTATTGGTTCTGGATTTGTCCTGTGATGCTAAAACCCACTCTTTATGGTTTTAAGGATAGATCCCAATAGAGATAGTTGTTTATGTGAATTTAAAAAGGTGATATTTTCTCAAAGAATTAATCGCTTAGTTTAAAAATGGGTTAAAAAAAAAACCTAAAAGAAGAAAGGGATGAGAAGTTGGTATGAACTAGTCTAATTTCTGTGTCACATGGGTCTGTTAGTATAGAATCATGTGGATTAGCATCTGTTTGTCCAAATTGAGAGTTGTATGAGCCCATGAAAGTGATTTGAGTACTCATTAATAACTGGAATCCCTATATGTTTTAATACTCCTTAATTGTGTTTGTTAATTTGATTAAATGAGTCCCAAAGGGTTTTAACAAGTGAAAGTCCCCCTTAAACAAGTTCAAATCTGTTTTAAAAACATTTGAAAGGGTTGAACGGACCTGGTTATGTTTGAATTTGTTTTAAATCTATCTGAGTATGACTGAGTTGTGTCTGAATTTGCTTAAATGAATATCTAAACTGATCTGGATATGATCTTGTAATGGTTCTATCTGTTACACTTAGGTAGACATATGGAATAAGTAGGGGTTCTTAGCAATGATGTGAATTAATGATTAAAAGTGGAATCCTATACCTGTGTTATAAAATCTGGTCTAAGTAATCAAGAAATAGAATTAGTAGACTCAGAGGCACTTTAGTTGGCATTCATTACTTGGAGTTGTTTAAAATGGATTGTGTGTATGAAACTAACCCTGTGTGATCCCTAAAATTAGACATTGGTTCTCTGTTAAATAACTTGGAGCGTGAAGCATAGGAAAAGATAAAAATAGAATGGATACTAGTTTGAACCCCTCTGATCCCTTGATGTGTTGTTCCTTTTCCCCATCTCTATGTGTGACCATGTTCCTCCTTTTGACTGAGTCTATATAAATTGTTTTTTGCACAAACTAATCATGATTAGTCTGGGAGTTGGTACTGATAAGAAATGATGTTATAAGATTAAAAAGGGGTGAAATGATTTTGTGTTCAGAGAATAGATGTGCTTATTGTGGTTCTGTCTTGATTTGCATTGTCTTAAAAAGATAAATCTTAAGTTGTATGTCTATGTGGCCTTTCCTTTTTGTTATATCATGCCCAGAGGGGTTCAAAACAGTCTTATGATTAAGATCCTAGGCTAAGTTAACTGGAATTGCTTACTTATGTCAATGTCAACTAGGTGTTTAGTTGTGATTTAATTTAAAAGATAGTGCTAAACTAACCTTAACCACAGTGGCCTAAGTAGTTGTCCTTTGGAGCATGAGAATGGGTTAAGGAGAGGGAGTTATCTTAGGAGAGTAAAGGTGACCCTGGGCATGAACTGGAGGTAATGACCAGTGGAGCCCAAGATCCCTTTTTATTGAAAGAAGGATTCAGGACAAGGGTTGGAGAGGTGATGACCCCATCCTATCCTGTTTCCCTTTCAGGACCCTGAGGCTCCTTCTTTATTCTGAACTCTATTTCCATGACCATGGGACACACAAAAGTCTCGATTGGGTTAGGAAAGCTTAATCATGTCCAGGAGAATCCTATTGAAACACTATGCTGGTTAAACCAAGTTAGAGTTAGGATATAGGGTCAAAAGTTATACCATGGCCAGAGTTCTGGGGTAGAATAATTAAAGGCTAATCTGTGTCATTGGTAATCAAGCATTAGATTGAGGTTGATTAAAATGATGGCGTTTATGGAGTCATGAGTGTCCAATGTCAAGCTATAAACCACTTGACATGAGGGAAGCCTTTTTAAGGCATTTCAAGGAGTAGATTGGGAAGAGCCAAGTCCAACTTGGCTCATAGTACCTCTTCTCCAAATAAGGAGTGTCATGGCATGCCCCATAAGTCATGGGGTGTGTGCTTGCCATATAAGTGCATTTGACTGTATAAACCCATCATTAGATCAAAGTGCGAGGGGTGCATTTGAGTCTGTTTTTGTTCAAACAAGTCTGATAAGGGCAAAGGTGGCATTTGTCTGTAATAATTGATTTTCTCTGAACTTGGATTTGATGAAATGAAACCTGGATGGTCAAATTATTGTTTCTAAAAATAAACACTGAAACCCTTGTAACATCTTGATTTGTCTTGAACTCTTCTGTGTCCTCCTCTGTTTGTAGAGTCTGTTTTCCATTCTCTGTCGCATACAGTTCTTGCTTAGTGGAGTGAATTAGTTTAAGGTTTGAGGGATTACTCTTTTTCTTTTCCTAGAAACTGTCTAAGTTTGATGCTCTTTGTCATTGCTTTGCTAGCCCAAATTGGTGTGAAATCTTGAGTACTCTGGGTTGCTTGACATTTCCCTTAGGCTCTGAGGAGTTGATAGGTTCAGCTTGAATTGTGATATCTGTGATTTCTTCTTTTTCCTGAACTGATGTATGGTGCACCTTCTCTACTTCTATGCCTTTGATTGAGCCTCTAACTGTCACTTTGGTGTTGCTTTTTTTTTTTGTTTTGTGCTCGATCTATCAGCGAGTACACATCTTTACTTGTATTGGACTACTCTGTCTAGAATCATGAATAATTTTATGCCTGATAAGAATCCTTGTAGTTTGTCCAAATTAGTTGATTCGCTATTGGAGACTGTAGTAAGCTTAAATAAATCATTTGCATCAAGTTAGTATAATCAGTTTGAACTAAGCAGCAACCTTAGCCTTGGTTTGGATATTGCTTTAATGTCAAAAGAATTAGATAGCACAATTGGATCATGAACTTGGGGTTTATAACTGAGACTTAAGATTAGATATACATGAAATATGTAGTATTTGGTAAAGATGAGGGGGGCATATACATATGGTATACACCTAATATACACATGTACATCTTAGTGTATCAGGTGTACAGTGGAATAAAATTGACATTAAAAAACGAGTACAATGGGAGATAGAATTTATTAGACTTGAAATTTATTCCAACTTGGACTTAGCCTGGCCCATTTCATTTTGTTAAGAATTGGTCCATGCTTACACTTAGTTAAATAAAAGGACTCGAGCAGAACTGAGAAGTGTACTTATGGCCCTAGCCTAACTCTATTTTTTTATTATTTTTATTAAAATCTGTATTTTTTTCATTGTACTTGTAAAAATTTGTATGATAGTGGAATCCTTATGTTATGAACTAGACATCTTAGGATAACGGTGCTTATGCCGTTTAGATGAGTTTAGGTCCCCAAGCGATTTTTCAAAACTCGTCGAAACACAACGATTTTCAAATGCAATTAAAATGGTTAAGCTAACGATTTTATGCAAAGTTCGGACAAGAAATGGCAACGATTTTGCAAACCCAGATTTAGTGTAAGGATTTTCGAAGATTAAATGAACAACAAAAAATAAAACAGTTTTAATACAAGTTCAAAATGGATACAAAAGGTTTCAAAAACCACAAACATTATATCATTTCTTTAAGATCAGATCAGTTTTACAATAATGTATTTTAGGAAATAAAACCTGTTTTGGACAGAAAACAAAGTGGATCGATTTTGGGCAAGCCCAAACCAAAACCGACATTTTGGGCCTAAGCCCAACTGAGCTCTTTTATCAGAAAACCAAGGGAAGAACGAATGACTTTGGGCCAAAAGCCCACTTATTTAAAAATAAAACCGTGTACAGTTTTTCGCCACTTTGGCATACTTTCTTCTTAAGTGAAATGTTCTGGCCCAAGCCCAGAAATCAAGACCATTTTACCAAACATACAAGTTCATAAAGAAGCATAAAAACATATCTTTTTTTTTTTCAGAACTGGATTTATTCAAATAAAATGACGCACGTTTTTAATCCGAGGTTTAAGATAAGATGTTCTAAAACGTACTATAAGTTGACCCGAAACAAAGTGTGGATTAAGCATGAATAAAAGAGGATATATACTTACTTATATATTCTGTATATTGTTCTTTACAGATAAAATATAATATCCTTATACATAAAAGGAGTTTATTCTTATCCCGATATTATAAATCCGAACCTAAAGTACCCATATATAAGGTGAATATATTCAAATTTTGCCAAAAAAACAAATGATAATAAATGACAAAATTTTGCGGAAACCAAACACTTAATAAGAAGTTCATGCAAACAACCACACATTGGAATTCGAAGGTCAACCGTATAGTACGGATCCTTAATACTAGGGTGCCTAACACCTTCCCTAGGGGATCATCAGAACCCTTGCCTAGAACTCTGGATTACGAAGGATTTTTCATGGTATTTGAATAAACCCTTCAACCCCGTTTTCCTAATTTCCTAAAAATTAGGTGGCGATTCTTTTTCAAAACAAAGTCCGAAAGAGCACCAACAAACTATTAGTAGCTTTTATGCACCCGCGTAAAAGTGAACTGTAACAACTGTCAGATCTGTAATTGCTATTGCTGCTGTCAAGCATTGGCATCTATTTCAAATGGATTTTCACAATGCCTTTTTGCATGGTGACTTGTTGGAGGATGTGTACGTGGATATTCCTCAAGGGTTTGCAACCCAAGGAGGGTCGTGTAGAAAGGTTTGCAAACTCCACAAATCCCTATATGGCCTAAAACAGGCTCCCAGACAATGGAACAAAAAACTGACAGATGCTTTGGTTCAGCTGGGATTTATACAGAGTCATTTTGATTATTTTGTCTTTACACAGAAGTTCGGTGATGATCTGGTGGTTGTGCTAGGATATGTAGATGATTTGATTGTTACTGGAAGCTCATTATTACACATTTAGAAGACTAGAAATGACTTAAAGTTGAAGTTCAAGATGAAAGACTTGGGAGAACTCAAGTTCTTTCTTGGCATAGAAGTTGCAAGATCAGCAAAAGGAATAGTCTTAAATCAAAGAAAGTATGCACTAGAGTTGATCTTAGAATTGGGACTTGGAGGTTCAAAACCTGCTGGCACTCATCTAGAAACAAATATCAAGCTAACTTCAATAGAATTTGATTCAGTTGTGAAAGATACTTCATCTGAAGAAATAGTAATAGACTCTCCATCTAAGGAAATAGATGTAGCGGTTCTATTTTTTCCGATCCACATTTGCACTTGCCTCATTTAAAAAGAAAAGTGTCTCAGGGAAGTACGGTTGTCAATCGTATAGAGAAAAAGGATAAAAATACTTCTACGTAATGGTGCTCTAAATTGACTTATTTTTTAGAGTCACCACCTAATTTTTAGGAAATTAGGAAAAACCGAGTCGAAAAGGGTTCATCTAAAACAATTATGATTATTTTAAAAGAAACCTAATCTACACAGAGTCTAGGTAAGGGTTCTGGTGATCCCCCGGGGAAGGTGTTAGGCACCCCGGTATTAAGGATCCGCTCAATTGCGGTTTACCTACGGGTTCTAATAGTGTGTCCATGTAGATATAAATTGGTGGTGATAAAATAGTTATGCTTTATATTTCCGCAAATAGAATTTAGCCTTTCATGCAAAATGCCTCTTTTCAAGAATTAAGAATGGTAAAATTTTGCTCAAAATTGAGCGTTTAGGGTATCGGACTAGAACACTTAGGCTAATACCCGAAGGCTCTTAGCCTAAGTAGGACTCTACGTAAGTCCACCCAAAAAAATAGTTTTTGAAAAAAAAGTTTCGAAGTATAAGAAAATAGTTTTTAAGAAAATAGTTTAGATATACTATTATAGTCCATAATATAATATATATATATATATATATATATATATATATATATATATATATATATATATGTAGTCCATCTTTTATTTCTATGCTTTTAGTCAATTTTTTACTCTTTTAGCCTAAGTCTAAATATTCATGATTAGTCCTATCAGTGTTGAATATTGGTCCAAATCAGTCTATATGTCATAAGTCCACAGGTTTCATAAATGTTCATTTTAGTCCCAAATTCCACAAAAATCGGCAATTTTTAATCCTTTTAGTCAAATTAGTCCCAACTTGTATTAAAGTCTCAAAATTAGTCTTGATTTTTGTAGTAAACTCATTTTGGCGACTTTAACATAAGACAATCCCATAAGGGCCCCAATTGACATAATAATTGCGCAAGTAATAATTTAAAGTGCATAATTAAAGGATATGGAGGATTTGGGCCGACCAAGCCCAAAAAGAAAAAGTTTGTGCAATCGGGTTCATCTTAATTCCAACGTATGCTCCATTTTGCTCCAAGTTGGGTTGACTCGATCTAGATACGTTAGTGGGCCCCAACGGGTTTAGGATGGACCAAATAGACACGGGTGTACATGACATTAGTACATATCCAAATTTAAAAGTAAATAATGAAATGTAAAGACATAAATATTACAAGGCCCCAAAAAATGAATTACAAATTTACCGGGCTAGGCCCATTAACAATAACTAAACAGTAAACGGTTATCAAGATCAAAACTGGGGGATGGGCTCAACGGTTGGCCCAAGCCTCCTTCCTTCCCTTTCCCTTCCATTTTTTCTAATTGTTAAGGCACAATATACCCCAATATACCATCAGTATACTTATGGGAAATGAAGAGCAAAAACCTCTTAAAGGCATGCCCTTCAAAATACAACACAATTCTTACTAAAAAGAAGACTCCACACATCACATGAGCTCACAACACAAAAAAAAAATCTCCAGAACTAGGCAAAACAGACTAACTCCCCAGATTCCCAGGTTCTAACTCAAGACATGGGCTAGTGGACACACAGCAAGAGTGAAAATATCAGCAAGACCCCATATTTATGCAATTTTAGGTAAGGTACAAACAAGGCAGTGGCAGGCTGAGAAAAGGTACACACAAGGCCAAAGTTGGACCATTTAAAGCTTTGAAGAGGTTCATGACACTCATCCTAGGTCAGTCAAGAGTTTTAATAGGTAGGCACCTTGCTATATAAACTGGAAATGCACATTGTTTGTCAAAATTTTCCAGAATTAACAAGTCTATATCATGGCACCAAAAAAATGTAATGATCTTAACCAAGGGTCAATCTTATAAGCTAGGTCACTTGGAGCAAACAAATGCAGGAAAACAGGTCACATAGATATGGGTTGAGGTCCAAAATGGGGTGTTCAACATACAGAATCATTTTCAGGTCTTAAGATAGGCAGAAGCAGACAGAGGGAATGCATAATGCTAACATAGACATTCAAGATCCACAGTCAAGCAACGGTTAACACCACAAAAGCACAGGAACAGCCTATACTAAGCTAAAGGCAACATGCAAGTCATCCCTAAGTCTAAAACATGTGTTCAAGTGTAGTATCCAGTCCAAATACACAACATACAAGCACATAGCCAAGTTAGGAAAATATAGACAGTGTTTCAAAGTTTAGGCCAGGTTTTAAAACAATTCAGAAGTTCTCAGAAATGCAAGGTTCATGATTTCTATCCTAGGCCAAAGAACTGATGTTCAGGATAGGGTCAAGTTCAAACACATAGAATATAAGCTTATCTATAAGATCGTGTAGACAATGCAAAGTCCAAAACAAATTTTCAATAACACAAAGGACCTCAAATGGTATAAAAAGGGACATGATACTAGTTCCCAGGTTAATGCCAAGATTCAGGTGTCAAGTCTCAAGTCATGGGACATCTGGATAATACACAAGTATTGACAGTAGCAAACATAGGCAGAAGACAATCACAGGATCCAAATTTATATCCCAATGTTCAGAACAAAAAACTTAGAATTGTACTCCTCCAAAAAAAAACTCATTTTTTAGTTAAACCTAGATTTCTAGCTGGTTTTAGAGACATAGAAAATTGCAGAATTCAAACAAGTGCTAGCATTAATCTAGTTAATCTTATAAACTCCATATAGAGGTAGAAAGCTTCAACTAGCAGCTTCCCAGAGATCAACAAGGTGTCCCAAAGTTTCAAGCAATGTCAGAAACGAGAGAAATAACTTGACTAAGGTTCTATAGGGTGCATGAAGACTACCCTAGGCTAGAGAAGTGATTCTGGGAACTAAACAGATCATAAGTAATCTTAAACAAGTGCAAACATATCAAAGCAAAAAGAAAACAGTGTGCAAAGGTTTATCCAACAGTAGGGCTTGATGCAGGTTCTCAGAAATACCCAGGGGCTCAGATAATGCCAAAAGGGGACATGGTACTCTACTATGGGCAATATGTGGTCCAGATTTTCAAGTTTTCAATGATCAAATAATGTCAAGCAACAGCAAAGACAGATTTCAGCAGGATTCCTGCTAGGGTCAAAGATGGTTCATGAGTTCTATCCTAGGTTCAAATTAGACTCCTAGGCATGGTTCCATATTCATTATTGACACCAAAGAGGGACAAATGACAGACATGGTCTCGGATTGTACACAATGACAACAACAAACAGGACATTTAACCCTTCAAGTTGATCTCAAACCTTTTGTATCTAAATTAGTCTAGGTGAACAGGGTGCTCATAATGAGCCTTAAACAGTCTAGGAGACACAAGAACAAGACATAGTAAGCATATTGATTTAGACAGAAAATAACAAAACAACCTGTCTAAATCAAAGACACATATTCACAGAGGCAAAACAAACTAAGCAATAAGCCAATCCCCTACATTATTCCTTATATCCCTTTTTTAGTGTCAAACAACAGGTTAATAAAACGTGCTTAAGAATCAGTGTCTAAATCCTCCTTTTAAACATCAGTTCTTAAATAAACAATAAGAACCAAGCATCCATCTGATTAGTTTTAACAGAAACATACCAAACTATCAAGAATCAAATGACACAAGCCATATGCAAGCATTTCAAAGCATTCTTTAGACAAAACTACCCTTTTCAAGTTTCAGAAACGTAAACTAATACTTAAATAACAAAGAAATTGACATAAACTAGATTAAGACCTCAAATCACCATCACACAACTTCAAAACTGGAAATAAATGATCAAACTTGTGAGGAAAGCCTCCATATAGTGAAATGTCACTCAAAGATAACAAAATATCTAACCTAAGTGGTGAAATGTCACCCAACTAATAAGGAATCATTCCATACATATACAAAACAAACTCAACACACCTTAAACAAATAATCCAGATTCAATCAAAGTTTAAAATCATAACTTAAAACTGAAACAAGATTGAAAATGGATAGGAGTAGAATATTACCTTTTGTAGAGGCAACCTAAAGGTCAAATGGGAGATTGGATCAAGCTTCAACACCAAACACCAACAAAGACCTTAAAACCGCTTCTTTTTGCAATTTTTTAGTGAAGTCATTGTATTCTTTAGAATGATATATGCTTTATAAGATAGTATAGTAATCTAATTTCTGTATATTAGTGTAGTATATAGTATATGAATATTGTAGCTTAGTGTAGTAGTATTTGTAGGATTTTTACACTTAGAGTGTTTTTTAAGCAAATGAAAAAGAATTTGGATCCCTCAAATGGTCACAAGACCTACCATTTATAGCATTAAGAGTAGGGTTTAGGGACAAAAGGGTAAGAAAACCAATCCAACAGATTTTCCCCTTTAAATTTAAACCCTCAATTCAAAAATTATTCGAAAATCAACAAAAGATAAGGGAATTTCTCAACAAAATTGTAAAACTAGTACCATAGCCAATCAGAATTTGTACACCTCACATAATACAAACAAGAATCCAGCAAATTGTACAAAAAAATCAAATAAAAATCCTGTCAAACTAGGAATTAACAGAATAGTAAGCCTAGTCATCAAATAGGACAAATATCAACAAATTTTAACGGTAAAATCGCACAAGGACAGGATAGAAACCCCTAAACCGTACCCAAATTAGGAAGTTCCCCCTGGGTGTTTGCTTCCATGTGATAGAGTGCACAAGATGGCTAAGGACTCGAGGTCCCGCCATGGCAACTCTATCACAGCAAAGCCCGAGTAACTTTCACAAAAATGAATCAATTGATCACATAAAAGTAAAATTCGAAGGAATAAATCTGTAAATCACGAGTACTCATGATTTAGAACCAAACCCCTCAAAAATCCGGGGAGAAAAAAAAACACTTTTGACCTTTTAAAAACTTAGCTAAACAGGCTATTAATCTCCATAAAATGTGTGAAAAGTGGTCAATTTAGGTTGATAATATTTAAGACTTACAAGTTTTGCTTTAGGTGCAACAACCATGGAGAGATAAAAGGGAAGAACTGCTACTGATCCCAATGGGAATACACCATTAGCAACTTCAGCACTTTCTAACCCTGAAGTAGAAGGACCCATGACACTTAACTACCCCAAAAGTCTGATAATTACATACTAGCAAGAGGCTTTTACAATATTGGTTAAAATGTCAAGAAATGCATTGTATTAGTAATACTTTCAAAGAATAAAAGATCTCTTGAGGCACCATTTATAACTTGAGTAATTCATATATATATATATATATATATATTCTCTTGAAGTAGCTAATTCAAAGTGCTATGAGCCTTAAAATGAACAAAGGAGATTCAGCAAAATTTTGAATATGGTCTACAAATCTAGTGTCAGCATCATGTTTTCTGGATAGATTTCGGTGTTGTAGTTTCTGGGATTTGATGGACTTCTATGATGTTTCTGGTTAAATCTTTTATTTTTTCCACATTCGTTGAATCAGTTTTTACGCAAATAGCCGGCCGGATTCACAAAGTACTTTTTCTAGCCGATATACATAGATAATACACTGATTATTATATGGTATACACATGTTATACATATACATTCTATATCTGCTAGCTATTTTTTCTTTAAAAGATGGGTACGCGAGGTTAATTCTTTATAGAATTTAGCCCAATTACAAAGCAATTAGGATTATAGAGCACAATTTTAAACTATTCTTTTTATTAGCACACATTTTAGAACAATTTAAAACAATAATTCAAGGAGATAAAATGATTACATGAAGCAGACACCCTTGACCTTGAGCTCCTTCTTTGCATAAGAGTTGTTGGAAGATTTGGACGAATAATGAGTCTTGATCCTCCTAGAAAACTCCATCCCTTAAATTGTTTGCTTGAAAGAACAGAGTTTATTGGTCCAAGAGCAAAAGAGGCAGCTTGGTTACTCTGCAACTGGTAGTATAGAATAGAATCGTTTTAGATTTTAATTATTCATAAGTGCTGAAGAAACCAAAAACGGTGAATCTGCCCAAAAAGCAGTAGAAGTTCAAGCTTAACATGGGTAAAGGAAGGTAAAATGATTTAAGCTTGTAATGGCGTCTCCATTTTCATGTATTGTGGGTTCATTATATAGTCTTTTACTTGGTTATTTATACCTGTTAAGCCGTGACCGGGGTAGGATATTCACTATATGGGTTCAACATCAACTATATTAAAAAAATGAAAGCCCGGTGCACGAACTATCCCCTGTTTATGCAGGGTTAAGAAAAGGTTGCACCCTAAAGGAATGTGATGTAAACAACCTAACTTGACGCAAGCATTAGTGGCTGATTCCACGGTTTGAACCTGTAACGTATAGGCAGGGCCAGAGCTACCTAGTAGCTTTAACTTGAAACTCTATCTTTGTGTTTAAAAATCCACTTAGTATGCATATTAATTTATCAAGAATCCAATAAACAAAGTTTTCTATAATCCAGAATCCATAAATTCTAAATTTCAACTCCGCCTCTGTCTATAGATCACACGGAGACAACTTTGGTGTTGATCCAAGACTCTCCTTCAACATCTATTTTATATATATATATACACACATCCAGGGGCGGATCCACCCTTTATGGTGGGGGTGGCATGGCACCCCCTCGATTAATAATTTTTTTATATATTTATGTTGTAATTTGCTTAAATTAGGTTAAATATTTGATCCTGCCACCCCCGTTGATCGTAAATTAGATAAAGGTCTCACGGCTGGTAGACATAAGTTTGAATCTATCTTGAACATATTTCGACTCTCGTTTTTCTTTGCGCTTTTTACTTCCTTTGTACTAGTCCCTTTTCGGCCCTCCCAATTTTCTATTTATCTTTTTATTATTTATATTGTCTTTCCTCTTTTCTATTATTTTATCTGTGATCTCTAGCGAGAACACACAAATAGAAACTTCAAACTCTCTTAAATTAAGCATTTCTCTTAATCTTAAATCTGTGAATATTTAAATCGAAAAACTTGGGTCTCAATGGGAATTTTGGATTGAGATCAAAATTCAATTTTTTTTAATAATTTCTTTTGTTTATTACTCCCTCCATCCATGTTTACTTGTCTATATTTGACTTGGGACACTTTTAATAAGCAATAAATAAAATGAGAAATGAATTGGAGTACTTAATAATAAGGATAAAATAGGTTCAAAATGGTAAATTATGTCTTGATTTTTCAAACTATATAACTTACAAGTAAAAGTGGACATATATTTTTAGTATAATGGACAAATAAAAATGGACGGAGGGGGTGTATTATAAAAATTTATGCTATTCTATAATTGTTAAATTCAATTTAAATCACTTTACTACTTAAATTGTGATGGAAATTTCGTAAGTACTACTTAGAAAAAACATGAAATTTATGATTTATTTTTGAGAACTTGTAGTTTATCTAATTTTACATTTACTTATGGGGAATATTTACCTATTGAAGAGTTTTTCTATTATTTTCTTATTTTGATTGGTGTAATTCCCTTATTGAAGATGTCATTTTACTTGTGCAAATTCATTTTTTCATATACATAAGAGATGCAAGTCCCCTGGTGAAAATGTTGATTTTACTTCTGTTGTTAATGGGTGTTAATGAGTGTGATTCCTTGTTTAAGATGCTAACTGTGTTCGTTTCTTGATTTTTGAGATGTAATTTTCATATTTGCAAATAAAAAAAACCTATTACGTTGACCCGAATAAACTAAAAAGAGATGGACCCGACTCAAATACACGTTCCTAACAAGATGTACATTGAAGAAAATTGTGGCACCCGCCACCTTCAAATCCTAGATCCGCCTCTGCACACATCAAATGAGGACGATACTTTAAACTCAATTCTTGTTGTTGACTCTCTTCAAATTGTTGGTTGAATATTCCCTCCAGTTCAAGCATGGCCTTTTATTCTTCTTGTTTTTGCCACTTTCCAATTTCACGCAAGGTATGTTCCTCATTACTACAATTTTATATATTTCTCCGTGACTGTGAGCTACCTTTTGCTAAATCACTTAATTGTCATCTCTTTTTAAGACTAATGACTTGTTAATAACTACGTACATAATAATAAAGATGATAATCATGAAAGACACACCGGCCCAAAGCAACAAATTTAGATCTATACAAGGCGAGCTTGTAAATGATGTCTCTAATACAACAACTAAACCAATAGTCAATACGAAGAACAAGTCATTAGTCTTAAAAAGAGATGACAATTAAGTGATTTAGCAAAAGGCAGCTCACAGTCACGGAGATATATATAAAATTGTAGTAATGAGGAACATACCTTGTGTGAAATTGGAAAGTGGCAAAAACAAGAAGAAGAAAAGGCCATGCTTGAACTGGAGGGAATATTCAACCATCAATTTGAAGAGAGTCAACAATAAGAATTGAGTTTAAAGTATCGTCCTCATTTGATGTATATATATACATATAAAGAGTGCACGGAACAAATACAAAGTTGTTACTTTTTTGGTACATTAGAAAATACTATTAAATATAACTATAAAAATCTTTCATAAGCTACATCATTTTAATTTATTAGGAGTGAATATCTTATTTCCTTGATCGAAAATTCCCAAACTAGCAAATGTTCATGTGTGTCCTTCATTTACTAGAAAATCTGCACATTTATTTGTCTCCCTCCAAATGTGTATAATATTCGTCATGTTAGCTTCAAGCAAGTATTTGCAATCTTCAATAAAAGCCTAAGAGGGTGATACTATATAATAGAAAATTTTTACAAGGGAAGCAAGAAAAAGTCTGAATCAACGCAGTGTCGGAAAAATATTACTCGCACCTTACTTTACACCAAACTAATGAATACATGATATATTTATTCACACTTCTACTATCATTAAGCCATGATAGTTTATATGCATTTTAACCTTAATATATCATTTGAAAATAGTAAATTAATGTAATTAGGTGTAAAAATTGATTTTGGGTACAAAAAAAATTAGATTTAATATCTTAAACCTCCCCTAATTATTCACGTTTTATCAGTCTAATACTTAAACTATGGAGTGTTCTTTGTTACACATCTGAACTATAATATTTCCTATCTAAATCCTCCCCCTGCAATGCCAAGTAGCACGGAGAGGGATCTCATTCCCTTGGTAGTGTGTGGGAGCTAGAAAATAGACCAAAAAAATCCTTGGCATTTTACTTTAATTTTTTTATTTGTTATATGTTAGTATTTTTTCATTCTTGTTTTTTTTTATTCATTTCTTCTTCTTCTTCTTCTTCTTCTTCTTCTTCTTCTTCTTCTTCTTCTTCTTCTTCAATATAGTAACGTAGAAACAAAATAATGAGGAAAAAAATAAATCTAGTTA
The DNA here is from genome assembly GCF_029784015.1 of Lycium ferocissimum. Classification (NCBI taxonomy): domain Eukaryota; kingdom Viridiplantae; phylum Streptophyta; class Magnoliopsida; order Solanales; family Solanaceae; genus Lycium; species Lycium ferocissimum. Next base: position 23,826,550 of record NC_081352.1, read on the forward strand.
AAAAGTCATGATTGAATTATATCATAACATATATAAACTCAATTAAAAAATAACTCTAAATAAAAGTAATACTAAGAAATTAACCAAAAAACCAAAAATAGTACATTAAAGCATAAAACTATTTTTTTCCCCTTATTTGTTCTTTCTTCTTGGCTAACCTAGATTTGTTGGTTTCTTTTTCTTCTTCTTCTTCTTCAACAAAATTCAATAACTGTTTTATAATAGTAAATTTAGTTGAAACCTCATATTGCTAAAGTAACAATAAAATAAAAGAATCAATCACTAACAATAAACCTAATTGCATATTAGAATAAAATTTACTCAATAATAATGAACATAATTAAAAAGTTTGAATATTAAAACATACTTAAAATAAATATTGTGTGTGTTATGAGTTATGTTCTTTTTACTGAGTCTAATAGAAGAAAGAAAAAATAAAAATAATTATTTTAAAAAAATAAATGTAAAATGTCATATGGATGCTCATTTTCGCCGATTTAATTTTCTAGCTCTCACACTACAAAGAGAGTGAGACCACTCCATGCCACTTGGCACTGCAAAGAAGTATTAAATAGGAAATGTTATAGTTCAGAGGTTAACAACAATACCCCATAATTTAAGTACTAAACTAACAAAACGTGAATAGTTTAGAAATTTTTGGAGGTACTAACTCAAAAAATTACAGAAACAAAGTGGTCACCAGTGATAGTGCAAATGCCTAACTCATAACAATATAGTGCAAATGCCTAACTTCTACCAATAAGGGTTGTGGCGGGATGAATAAAATTCCTTAATCACCTTTAAACAAAGCTCTCAAGTTCGAGCCCTGTGTATGAAATAGATCTTGTTAGAAAATACTTCCCTCTTAAATGAGCCTTACACAGCGCGAATCTAAATTAGTCGAGGCTCCAATGCAGATACCAAACATCGACTGAGGAAAAAAAAAAAAAAAGGTCTAACTTATATGTTGTAACTTCTAATGAAACTAGATGATAAAAGCACGTCTTTAGCATGGGCCCAACACAAAAAATAGTACCACACTTTTCTTTTTTACATGCTAAAAAATGATATATTTTTATGTTTAGAAATCATTTAACTTGAAACTTCCCCTTTTACCTTTAATGAAATGATTTAAATCCACACAAATATCTATGACTTGTTTTAGGCCACAAGTTTCAAAGATCTTTTCTTTCTTTTTTTAAATTTCATGCCCAGTCAAAATATGTCACATAAATTAGGATAGAGAGAGTACCTTTTAGTAATTTATAATTCAATTAATTGAAAATATCAATAAATTATTTTACTTAGTCCGCTTCTTCCATCTATGACTTTCCTGGTTTGGTTCTCCAATTGAACGATTTAAAATACACCTTCTCCTACCAAGTTTCATGCCATCATCTCTTTCTACTCAACAATCTTTGAAAAGCGCTTTCATGCGTTAGTATATGTTGTAGTCTTAAATTTTTAAGTATAGACCAACTTCAATATTTTAAGAAAATATGTGTATACGTTTCTTGACCGTTTATATTTCGTCTTCTTGATGTTATTCCTCATTATTTGTGTGAGACATATGTGTCTAAAATTAGTGCATTTTTATCCTTACCAAAAGGTATAAGTTTTAAATCTTTTGGTTTTATGACTTCTTTAGCTGTTTTTGTGTTCAATTTAAATCGTTATTTCTTTTTTCCTGAATTTTCCTTCTTTAAGTTTTCTCTAAGCGTGTCTTTTCCATTTTCTGAACTTATTATCATTATTTAAATGTCCTTTTTTTTTTTTTTTTGCAATTGTCTCCTATTTCTTCATGTGAACCCCACCTTAATTTGTTTTTTTTTTTAATAACTATTATAGAAGAGTGGGTGGACGACAATCCCATGCCCAAACCCACTCTTCTCTAATAGTAAAAATATTTATAATCACTGCTTACTGGACTAGAGTACCTAACACCGAGTAAGAAAAAGAAAAAAAAAAAAAAAAAAGCAAATGCCTAACTTATATATGTCTTCTAATGAAATTTCTATGACCACTACTGGACTACAGTACACTAGTACACTATATGGCCAACTAACTCGAATGTAAGTGCCTAACTAAAATAACCATACATGAAAATATAACCAATTCCAACCACACAGCCCTGTTTGAATGAAAGTGTTCAGTAACACTAGTTCTCATTGGTATACTCCTAACATATGTTGGGTTTTTGTACACATATCGCGTCTACTTTTTTATACCATCAATTAAAATAATTTACAACTATAAATAATTTATTATAATAGGTTAAAATACAAATAGCTAATGTTAATTTTATACACTGGCAGCTACACAAGTTTGATGCATTTTATTGTAGACGGTGTTGTTATACGGGACCCCTTTTTGGTTCATGGCGTTTTGTTAGCCTTTATCCTTTTGCTTTAATTTGACAGGGGAAGGAGGGAAATGAAATAAAAATAAAATTATAAGAGAAAATGATGGAAACTTGCTCCATTGTTTGTTGAGTTAATACTTAAAAACCTTCCTAAATTATCTACATTTTGTAAGTTTAATATTTAAAGCAGGGGTGTCGTTGTTATCTCCCTAAACTATATTTTCTATGGAAAATGGTTCACAAATATCCTCCATCCGTCTTTTGATCTAAAAATACCCCTAACATTTCTTTTTGGCTCAAGGATACCCCTCAAAATAACATCCTCCTGATGACTTTTTGTAATTTAAAATAGTCATGTGGCCTGTTATGATTTACCACATATATTATTTAATTAAAAACTAAATTCACTTAAACCCAACCCACCCAAATAATCCTGACCCGTTTCTATTAACCCATATTCATGATCCCGTTCTCTTTTATTAGTGGCTGAAGTCATCGATAGACCCTCCAACTTGTCCGTGAATTCCATTACACCCCCCACTGAGCCCCTTACCATCGAACCCTCTAAAATCACTTTTATTGTGCCACTTGGACACGTCGGGCCAGCTTGGCACACCGCGTGAACTTCACCCCAAACGGACGTGTGAACTCGTAAAAATCTGCTGACTTGGACAAATTTTAACATTCAAATGGTCCCCCAAAGGTAAAAATATGGAGCCCCACCCAATAAATACATTTACCCATTTCATCTTCTTCCCCAATTCACCAATTTGAGCCCTAATTACTCCAACAACCATATTTGCTCCAAAATCCTTATTTTCGAGTCAAATTAAACGTTTTTTTAATTCGTTTTTTTTTTTTTTTTACTCTCTTTCTCCTTTGTTTTGAAATCTTGCTTCAACAATGGCTAACACTTCAAGAATCGAGTTTTGCCGATGTGGGCGTATTTGAAAATTGAAAGTTTCATGGAGTCCACATAATCCAGGAAGGAGGTTCTTTTCGTGCCTAACTGATGAGGTAAGTGTATACTAATTATGGGTTAATTTCATTACTTTCTTTTATACTTAATTCTTCCTCGTAACTAATTCAAAAATCTTCTTGCTTTTATTCTTTGAAGGCTAGAGGTGGATGTAATGACTTCAATTGGTACGAACCAAGGCATTCCGAGCAAGCAAATAAAGTTATTTATGGGTTGTTGAAGAGGGTTAATGGTTTTGAGGAAGAAAAGGCTCGTGCAAGACGAACTAGGAAGATTTTGGTGTTTGGTCTAGTATTGGTGTTTGCAATTTGGTTCCAATTTGCGTATTGTACTTGATGAAGTTTAGTCCTACTAGGTTAAATTGCAGCGTGTTTGACGGTTTTAGGTAGCTATATTATGTTTAGGTTGATCTCACAAATATGACCAAATTTTGTGCCTTTGTGTAATTGTATATGGCCACACTTTTATGAACGGAATGAATATATAGTGTTTTGGCTAGATATTCTTGTGGTCTTGTATTTATTTGGTCCAATCTTGTGTTCAAAGTAGAAATTAACAAACTGCTGCAATTGTAGAAGCTAATTAACATTGCAAAGACAACATTCATATTCATTCAAAGCTAATTAACAGTGCGAAGACAAGATTCATATTCATTCAAAGCTAATTAACTGTGCAGAGAAAACATTCATAATCATTCAAACTCGTGCAAAAGTGTTCCCAGAAGCTAACATATTAAACTTATACGCAACTGCCAAATTGTTTCAAAAAGACATAAAAACTCAAGTTTGGACACATCAACCTTGCACAAACATCCAATCCCAAACTGAAATTAACACAATCCCAAACTAAGTTAACACATCTAAAGCTAACACAACTAAAGCATCTTGCTTGTTGCTTATGGGCGCATGGGGTGGACTGGCAGGTGGAAGACACACCTCGCTGATGGAGTTGGTTGGGTAGAAGGACTCATGTTGATGGTGTTTCTCCTATTTCTAGCCTACTGTTGCAGCTGTGTAGTAGTGACAACATTTTTGCCTCTAAACTTCAGACCAGGAGGTTTAAACGCAAGATTAATGTTGACTGCACTTGTGTCCTTCATACCCCTTCCATGGCTCACAACACTTTCACTTGACCTACCAGGCTACAATTGACATAAAAAGTATTAGATTAAATTAACAAAGTGGAAAAAACCTATCTAGATTAGAATTGTAAACCTTGATACTTACATTAATGACAGTCCTTCCAGTTGTAGGGTTTATATAGCATCCAAATCCTGCATTTTAGGCTTCCTCTTATCACGACCCAAGCCGATGAGTCATGATGAGTTCCTGACCCCTAATGACCAGACACCCCTACACTTGCTTAACTATCACATAACAACGGTGCCCATATATCGACTACCTATATCCAATCGTATATATGTATATATATGCAAAATATCGAAGTAACAGTGCAAGCCGACTAGACTGCTATATATGTTGTACACAAAAATAATGAGAGCCGACAAGGCTACATCATGTACCAACTACATGCAACTGTCTACAGACCTCTAATGGAAAAGAAAGCTGTAAAAAAGACTGGGCAGGGCCCTGCCATACCCATATACATGTATATACATCTCAAAATAGCATACCAAAATGGACCGTAGCTCCGGATCAAGTGGAGCGCACCGACTACTACTGAGGGAAGTCCCTGCGGTCAGATCGTCTCTCTCCGTCCACCCGAACCCGTGGACATGAACGCGACCCTCGAGCAATGGGGGATTCGATACGAATAATGTACCGAGTATGTTAGGCACAAGAATAACAAGTACATAGAAGTCGTGAGAGACATCTGAAACATGAAAGGAAATCTCAATATCTGAATGCATCTATAGCTAATAGCTGAGAAGATCTACAACTTTGTATAACTGAAACTACCTCTAAGGGCATATGATATGCATAGGTCATAATATAACTGATAGTGCTGTGGACCGTACAGCCTGATCCATATATCATATAATCCTGCGTCCGGGACGATATCATAAGCCGCCCACTAGTGGTGCTGCCCGGCCATGTAGGCACGGTGTAATCATACATCATTATCCAAAAGTCGTCCACCGTAGTAGTGCTGCCCGGCCATACAGGCACGGTGTAATCATACATCATCATCCATAAGCCGCCCATCGTAGTGGTGCTGCCCGACCATACAAGCACGGTGTAATCATACATCATCATCCATAAGCCGCCCACCGTAATGGTGCTGCCCGGCCATATAGGCACGGTGTAAGAAAATAGCTATACATATATATAAATGCATGAAGGACCCCTGAAAAGTATACTCTACTCTACTTTGGACACATAAGATCTCTGGAAGCCATAGATATAAAACACAGAAAATCAAGGATACGATGAATCCTGTACCATCTAAGAGTAGAGTCTTTGGAACTCGCTCGCTTACTTTGTTCGTTCAGATAATAAGGATCATGCCAAAAGAATAAAAGGGACAACCTTAACATACCTTGGAGTCTACCTAATGTCCGATGCATACTTCCCGAGCTTATAACACTACAATCAAGATAACACGAATTACAATTAGTTCGTATACATCCCTTACTACCCATTCAAGTACGTATGAAACTTAACGAAATTCGGGCAGCATTTTCCCTATAATTCTTACTTCAATCCAACTCCCAAACGGTGCACAACATACAAAACATCATCAACAACAACAGTAACAATATACAGCAACATAAACAAGTAGAAATCTCTCCAAAATTCCAATCGAAACAACCTTCAAGGCAGCCACATCAACAAACTAGTTTAGGTCCTTCATATCATGTTTTCCTTCACTTTAAACTTAGGAATTCCTTCACAAAAAACTTATGTCCATACTTTCATATCCAAATATAATCAAATCCATGCCAAAATATTTCCCAAAACAGCCCCTAGTCTTAGTTTGACTCAATTTAACTCACTGCTTCCATAGCTATATTTCCTTCACTTTAAATCACTAAAACTCTTGGTAATCAACTTAATAGCAAAGATAAGAATAGTATACATACCTTAAAGGGGCTGGAATTCCAAGAACCAAACTCCAAATCCAACTCCTAAGCTCAACAACTTCAATAAAACCCTAGGAACAACTTTCCCTTCACTAGCTCGGGTTTTCGGGGCTCGGATCTTACTTGGATGATAAAGAAAGGTTGGGAAAGGATAGATGAGTATTAGGGAGAGTTTAGGGTCTGTTGATGTGAGTTAAAATGAGAAAAATCACGAACTACGTGCATATATATAGCAGTTGCACCGCCTGAAAATTGACGGTCCGTCGATGTGCATCGACGGATCGTCGACACTTCGACGGCCCACAACTCCCACCGTCGATGTGCGAATTCAGTTCTGCTAATTGCGTTGGAAAGTATGCCAATTGCGTTGGAAAGTAGACTCACTGAACTTATGAATGCATAGGTTATGGGTTCCGTAATTCCTCGTATTCTAGGAGATATGTCTCTCTAAAGTTGACCCAAAATTTTTGTTCGGAATTCTACCAAATTTTTCCAAAGTTTCAACAAGCTTAATTTCTTCGATTCGCTTAACATCCAACCTTCCTGATACTTACTAAACATGCTACCAAGCTCTCATGTATGAAGAATGAGTATGTATAATTCCTTATGACCTTGATGACAACCTTGCCTTTTAAATCTTGATCAACTTACTCACGACTAAACTTTACGTACAAAAGTACGGGGTTTAACATCCTTCCCCTTTTTGGAACATTCCTCCTCGAATGTTAAACTAGTCTTGCATTCTCAATACTTCCTCAAGCGTTCTCTTGTTGAATTCATGCTCTACATATACCTTCCTCTCGACAAGTCATGTTTAATTATACCATCGTTCTCTTTACTTGACATATCTTCATTGCTTCTCTTCTCATTTTTCCTTTCACACGTACTCTTTCATTTCCTCGACTTATTTTTTTCTTACACCTTGCATTGAACTTGCTAATATCACATGCCTGCTTATCTTATTCTGGAGCTGCAAACGAGACACCAAACGGTCCTTATTTTCCCTTTTTCTTTCCTAGCTGGACCATTTAATAACTGGGAGCCCTAAGTCTAAGAGTGTACTTTTGAGTATTTAAAGGTCCATTTTATCATTCTTTCTTTATCCTTATCACGAGCTTGAAACTCTTTTCTTTTATATTTCCAAGTTACCAGTTTCTTGCCTTTACCTCGCGCTATATCTCTGAAATTTTCCTCCTCGTTTGTCCTTCACGTAAAATGACCCGTTGGTTTGAATGCTTTACTGGAGATACCATATTATCCCATTGTTTACTAAATCATCATTCGATGTCAGTAGCCTTTCTCAATTTTTTATATAATTTCCTTTAATCATATTCTGACAACAATTAATTCTCCGTCGTCATTCTCCCAATCATCTACCATGTTACTCACGGAAGTCTCTTATCGTATGCCCCCAGCTTCACTCTTTGTTGTCTCGCTTCTGTCTTAATATTCACTTGAAGATTCCACTTCTCGTTGTCGTTTTCTTAACATGGGATTCCCTTCGTCATTCATTTCTTATTAAGGTTTCAAATCTTGTTCGTCTCACAACCATAATTCCTTTCTAAACGTAATTTATCTATCCAAAATAACTCATAATCATCCTGCCCTTTTTATCGATTGTGACTCATAACATTTTATCTTAATCTTGGCTATTGCACTCAAATTTATTCTTCCCCCCTTAATAGCTTCATCTTATCGTGATAAAATATCACAAACAACTTAGTTATATCCTTTATCCTCGATGTTTATTCATAATAACCTCTTGAATCCTCAAAATAATCCAACAACATAGAGTTAATGCTTCGGCCCTTTTTGTGCCTTGTCTCATCTTCTTTTTCTTTAGACAGCAAAACACATACTAGGTTAACCTTGGGCATTACCAAGAACGTCTTAAACTTCACCTTTGGTAACAACTTTAATTTGAATTGAACTGCATCCTTTTTGGAATTTCCCTAAATTAGTCTGCAATGCCATAACGGGTAACCCTTTGTTACTCTGAGGGATCATTGGTATGGTGTGATTGCCAAGTGCACTTAGGAGGGGCGAGAAATCCATTCTTAACTGATATTTGGAGAACTAAAGTATTCACTAATTATGACGCCTCGTTTTTCAATTAGAAAATAATCACGTAACATATATCCTTGGCGGCTTTTCTTACTCTCAATCGTCTTAAAGTGCTAATTTCTCTCCTAGTACAGAAGTACCTGCGGGGAGCATAGTTTCCTCATACTATACTTGTTGTAGCCATTATAGTGGGTAGGCGTTTAATTATCTGCTTCCTTCCTAAACCTTTCCTTTCATTTGTGTTAATCACGAATACTTCATAATGTCACCTTTCATCTTCCACTCATCCTTTAACTTGGTGTCCTTGTCATCTTGCTCTTAGTTATCGACTCATTATCCTATTCTTTCCTTACTCATCATTTCTTCCATGTTAATTACAATGACCTCTTCTTCATACAATCATTCTCTTAACTTATCCTCAATCCCATATAACATTTTTTTTCCTTATTCATTACCTTATGTCGTTATTATGAGCCCATAGGATTTGGTCTATCAAACATATAAACTTTAGTCGTCAACAATGAATCTGTCTCTGATCTGCTAACCTGTACTCGTACTATACATATATGCACATGCAAATTTCACGTTGTACCTCAACAAAACATAGGGGTCAATATATAATATCTCAAAAGCTCAACCACTGCCTTAATTCGTGATATATAGGCACTTAGGCTTTTCTGGAAATTGGCACCGCCTCAACTTTGACAGTGGCGTCAACACTGTTGACGACCGTCAACTTGCAGGCGTCAAGTTGCCTCTGATTCTCAGGGCTAATTGACGGTGCAAGGTTGACAGACCGTCGACCATGTTGACGGCTCGTCAATCTGCCCGTCAAGTTGTACAGTTCTCGACTTTCTTCCGACGTCGATTCGTTTAACATCTAATCCTTTGATACTCAGTAGTCATGAGTTCACACCTTGGTACAAATGAAATAACATACTCAACACCTCAACAGCTCGGAGATAAATCTTAGTACTCGATACCAATGCGACTCATATATATATAGATCAGAAAACTGCCTTCGAAACAAATTGTCTCTCTTGACCTTCCCTAAACATTGGGTCCTTTTTTAATTTCTCCTTGTAGGAAACATGTTAATTCTTTCTCGTACTTCTATATCCGCTTCCTCACTTACGCATAGCGCCATCTTACTATTTCTCTCTCTTCACATAGGATCACTGCTAATTCCTCCTTTAATCACCTATTACTAAACTCGTTTGATCTATAATGACATCTTACCCTTGCAGCACACATATACTCAAATAGCTTAAATTTCGAGAAATTTTGGCAAAGTTTCCTCTGTAATTCTTGCTATCCCAAACCTGCACACAGCCCACAAAATACATCCAATGCCTCACAGGCTACCCATAAAACCCATAAAAATACATATGATGCACAACTTAGTCACACATGGATATTGGTATGAAAAGGATATAAGACAATAAAGCTCACTTCCTATGCCATATCTGGGCATTCTTCTTGCAAAACATCAAATTTATTTCCTAAACCCTTCGTTAATCGATCTTCTTAAATAAAAGTTCATATACTCATAAGACGTTCTTTCTGCATACACTCTTTTATTCCCTTCTGTAATTAATCAATCAAATTTGCATTTCATTATCACTATTAACTCAATGCTTCCATTTCATTATCACTATCAGCATTAGCTATTACTGGATCACCAACTGGCGTAGACACCTAAAACGGTTTAATCGATTCAGGCTCTATCCCAAACTTGCCGGCAACAAATGGAGTAACATGTAACACGTAAACCCCGGATCAATCAATACATATACATCATAAAAGAATATTGGTAATATACCTGTAACAATATCAGGGAAAGACTCGAGATCCTGCCGCCCAGTCAATGCATAGATGTGAGGCTGAGGGCCACTCGAACCGGCCGCTTCTCCTCGATCCCTACCACGGCCTGCTAGTGTCTGTAAACCTTGACCCGGAAGGCGTACAGATAACAAAAAAACCAGTTGTTAATCCTGTGTCTACCATGCATCGATGGACAGTCACGGTGAATATGACCTGGCCGACCGCAGGCATAATAAACACCACACCCAATCGGCACGGTCCCCCATACAACTTACCACACTGAGTACACTGTGGTATAGGTGGTCTCGCCTGACTGGAACTACTCATAATCTGAGAACTGGGAACTCTGGAACTCTGCGATGGCCTAAATATGTTTTCGATCTCGTCAAACACGGGTCCAGAAACCGTGGAGGCGCACTAGCCGCCGAATAAGCTAAGCGGTCTAAAGAACTGCCGCCTTGGGCCACCTCCAAACTCACTGTCAAACCCTGAGAACCTGGACCTCATGCTTTGACCCCTACTACCATGGGTTGTACACTGTCACCGAGCTTGAGCGGCTACTAACTGAGTCAGCAAAAGGATGGCCTCTCTCATCTCCTGCCCTGAGGCATCTGGTGGAGGAACTGTAGGCGCCGGAGGGGAGCTAAGGCTCCTCTACGCTCCTTTGAAGCGGGTGGAGTATGCGAAGTCTAGGATGGGGTCTCACTTTGGGACTTGCCCCGAGCCCTGGTAATCCGCTAAGTACGGCTAGTAGTCTCACCAGCCACTCTCTTGCCCTTCTGGGCAACTATAGTTTTCTTTCGGGGCATCACTAAAACTAGAACAAATCATTAGAAAGGGAATTATTATCTCACCGCTCTATCGCACGATCTAGAATAGAAAGAATGGCAATATCGTAAATGTCTTGTAGCCTCCTGCTTATAAGTATGGTGCACAACACACCCATAAATAATACTCTACTAGACACGGTCTGTAGACAACCCTAGGACGGAACTGCTCTGATACCACTTCTATCAAGACCCAAGCCGATGAGTCATGACGAGTGCCTGACCCCTAATGACCAAACACCCCTACACTTGCTTAACTATCACATAACAACAGGGTGGCCCATATCTAACTCATATCCAACTGTATATATATATATATATATGCAAAATACCGAAGTAACAGTGCAAGACGACTAGACTACTATATATGTTGTACACAAAAAGAATGAGAGCCGACAAGGCTACATCATGTACCAACTACATACAAGCGTACGTACCTACTAATGGAAAGAAAGCTATAGAAAGGACGCGGGTGGCCCCGCCATACCCATTTACATGAATATACATCTCAAAATAGCATATCAAAATGGATCGCAGCTCCGGATCAAGTGGAACGCACCGACTACAGCTGAGGGGAAGTCCTACTGAGCTGGATCGTCTCTCTGTCCACCTGAACCTGTGGGCATGAACGAGCCCCCGATAATAGGGGAGCCGCACGAATAATGTACCGAGTATGTAAGGCACAAGAATAACAAGTACATAGAAGTCATGAGAGACATCTGAAACATGAAAGTAAATCTCAATATCTGAATGCATCTATAGCTAATAGCTGAGAAGATCTACAACTTTGGATAACTTAAACTACCTCTAAGGGCGTATGATATGCATAGGTCATAATATAACTGATAGTGTTGTGGAATTGTCACGACCCAACCGAAGGGCCGCGACCGGTACCCAGTGCTAACCCACCCGGGCACCTCTTATCATACTTCCACATTTACATCTAGGTGAGCCACATAGCTAAATCATACTTCCCATCCATTATTCATACTAATTCCATTAGGCAACAATACGTATATATATCATCAGCAATAACAATGCCCATATGGCTGTTCATAAGCCGACGAGGCTAACAAAATGATGTACATAAGACTAACCGACAAGGCCAAATACATCTAACCATATACACATGTCTACGAGCCTCTAAGGAGAGTATGTCATTTCATATAGGCGGGACAGGACCCCGCTGTCACGACCCAACCCCGTAGGCCGCGACTAGTGCCCGAGCTGGACACTCGTATACACACCTGTTAGCTATAATCAGCCCATAACTAGCATGATAAGGAACTTATATTAAAAGGCAAGACGTCGCCTCAATTCTGTCGCATATACATATGTATCATAGTAACCTGTCTCCTGAGGAGTTACAACTTTCAACAGATAACATCGTATATAAGCCGGCAAGGCTATCATAATATAGGGGAACGTTCCAGCCATACACGAGCCGACAAGGCTATCATAACATACAGCTTCCAAAACATGTATATATATATATCTACGCAAGCCGACAAGGCTTCCACTACGAATGGGAACGCCCCAAAACATAGTCATACAGACACAACGGAGCAGTAACTATACATAACCCACACATATGTCTACAGACCTCTAAGAGTGACAACAGTAACATATGACGGGACAGGGCCCCGCCGTACCCCTGGATAAACATATACATATATTAATAGATTCGAGCAAAAGTCCAGGCTCCAGGAACAACGAGCACTCCAAGACACTCGAGTAGAAGTCCTATTGAAGAATCATCAATCGAGTATCCGTACTGCGGATGAAACGCGCCCCCCCGAAGAAGTGGGGGTCAGTACGAAATACGTACCGAGTATATAAAGCATGAAATACAAGAACAAGATTATAACCGAAATAAGAATTCTTAAAACAAGTACAATAACCGAATACCCAAAATGCTTGCTTTTGAAACACAAATCATGCATATTAATATCATATATATATATATATATATATATATATCCGCCCATTATAAGACTCCTAGAACATGGTCGCCACTCCCGTCTTGCGCCATAACACAAGATACTTCTAACACAAAGATAACTCCGTATCACAGCATAACTCCGTATCACAGCATAACTCCATAACACAGCATAACACCATAACCCAGCATAACACCATAATATGTATATATACTTCGTACCCGCCACACATCATAACTCGGTGAAAGATGTAATAACGTAACAAAATAGTAAGCGGTAATCATATGCATATAAATCATATTTCGAGACTCAATAGATAAGCGGACTAACCAACGCGGAGTATAACATAGTGGCACGATAGCCATATTAAGTTTTCTCTAAATGTCATTACGAACTATATTAAGGAAAGTCTCAGGGGTCATAGTCATGTATTAAACCAATACGAGATAGCTTATGAAAGTTAAGGACGTTATTCATTATAGAATCCTTTAAGAATAGGAACTCTTTCTGCATCATTTACTATCTAATCATATAAAAGGATCGAGGGCAATAGCTCGACTACGTTAAGAATTCTAACATCAAGAAGTGAATAAGAATCATAAACATGCTTGAAACTTATGAATAGAGTTACCCCGAAGTCGTATCGTATCAAACTTACATCTAGGACATGCCAAAAGAAAGAGGGGATAGGCTTTACATACCTTTAGCGTTTATACGCAACACAACCCGTATACGCTGCCCAATAGTACTTTAACCTATATTAAGATGTCAAGAACTATGATTAGGCTACGAGGGAATTCAAAGCGCATGCTAACGTTAGTAACTCCTTTCTAAATAATTTGACGACATTTCCTTTACATTCAAATCAACCACATACAATCAAGCCAACACCAATGATCATACGTTCAAGTGCTAATCCGAGACCATCCAAACAAGACTCGAGAACGCTTAGGCACAACTTCCGCACAATATTCCAAACAGCCCAACCAACATACTATACAACCATATAATCTTCCAAACTCAACAAGAACAACAACAACACATTCTTTTCTTCCAATTTCATGAACTATACCAACAACCACACGTTAACAACATCATTTACATAATTACAACAAACTATATTAACATCATATTAACTTCTACAACAGCCCACAAACAATTACAACTCCAACTTGAATCATTAAACCCTTCATTCTCGTCATAATATCCATAACAATAACAACCAAAATTCTAAGTAAAATTAATCCATCATTCCTACACAAACTCGTCACCGCTTGACAAACTTTCCAACATCAACATATACATTTTTTTTTTTACACATCCAATTCACATTTATATATGTTCACAACACATCCAAACTCACCCTAAAACATATAAGAAATGATCAATTCTTACCTTAATACTCAACCCTTCAACGGCTAGAACTTGCAATTGAAATAACACTTGTTCTTGTTGCCTACATGAACACTTTCACGCCACAATCTGCCTTTCCAATTAGGCTAGAACACCATGAAAATCAATTGGAATCAAGGTCATAAACTTGCAAGAAATCGGCCAATGGCCGTGGGCTTTCAAGAACTTCCATGGCATGTTTATGGTTTCTTTTTCAACTAAGACATGAAGATAAATAGGTAGAACACTTTAGGACTTGATTGGCCATGGAAATCATTATTTTTCTCAAGATCAGCCATGGCCGTGAGCTGCCATGGCTGAGTTCTCTCCCTTGAATTCCATTTTGTGGATGAAAAATGAATGGCTAGTCATCTTTTCTATTTATTTATCCCCTCCATAGTGGTGACACATGTCCAACCCTTGACATGTGTCTCATTATCCTTCATGGACCAATTATATCCATCCATGTGTTGTGGGGCCCACTTAATGGTCTAATTAGGCTAATTAATTATAATTAATCACTAATCCCCACTTAATAATTTAATCATGGTTAACTAATCCCTAATCTCCACTAATATTTCTACACTAATGGAAATTGCAAAAAAGTCATGCCATATTAATATCGGGGATTAAAAGTCCTTGTCTCATATCCAAAAATAATCTTGTCCTTAGACTCATGCCGATTTGCTTACGAATAATCCGTCGTATAAAAATACGGGATATAACACCCGCCATGCCCATAAATATGTACACAAAAGAACAAATACCAAAAGCTGTAGCTCCGAATGAAATGGAGCTCCACTATGTAGTCCCTGAGTAATAAAGCTATGGATCAAGTTCCATGTCTCCCCGGCCACCTACGCGGCATGACTTATGTCCACAAACAAAAGGATGTCAGTACGAAGAATGTACTGAGTATGTAAAGCATGATCAACATCATTATGAAAGCATAATAGACAACATAAGAAGTAGCATAAGATGCGAGATAATAGTATCATCGTCATAAACACTTACTTGCTTTTCATAGGGACTTCCCATTTCTAATGCGTGATTGTGTACATACATCCATATCCGTATCCATATTCATATCCATACTCATTTACATTTCGTATCCATTTTCGTATTCATAGCATATTCGTATTTACATTCATATCATATACATATCATCTACATAGCATACCCGATCATGAAGGTTCGGTGTTTCACATACCTGGCCCTACCAAGGCTTAGGGTCATACATACCTAGCCCTACCAAGGCTCAGTGTTGTATGTACCCAACTGCAGTGGTGCGCGCGCAATATATATATACATTCTACCCGGCCGTATAGGCTCGGGGTTTCATAATAGCCATACATAGGCATATATACATAAAAGCCCATAAGCATCTTTAGCATCATTACTATCGTCATTCATTACATCTATCCCTAGAGGATTACTCATCATAGGAGGAATTTAGTACAATCGTAACATATCGAGAATCATGAGCTTAGTAGCTTTTAAAGAGAGAATCATTTGGAGGACATCATAGGTTCATAGAAGAATAGATATTTGGCCAAGGAACCATGCCTTATGAAAGAAGGGTTAGCCTTACATACCTTTTCGTTCAACTATTCTATCACTTGCACGTTCTCCTTCAATGCTCATGTTTCTACCTTCATTAGAGTTATACTATCATTAGAAAATCGACAATTTTTAGCATACATGACTAAAGCTAGAGAAAATTGGACAGCATCTCCTTTATTTATACGACTTCCTCCATATCATATATCAACTCCCAAACATCAATAATAACATTCACAACATCACAACAATAGTCTTTATTCACCTACATTATCCTTACTTCTCAATTCACTTCCAATCATCCATATCCATGGTCATAGCACACAATTACATTCATTCATATACAATGTCTATCCGATGTTCTTAACATCATTTATAACATAACCATAATCGCAACATATCAAGAATCATGACTCAATCCAAGCTATTACTCAAAAATGACACTATTCCCACATTCATGACCCATTTTCTATATCCTTCTACAATCCAAGTGTTTCAACTTATCAATACCTTAAACAACATAAAAATACCATAAAACTTACCTTAGATGGTGTAGGAATGACCCTTGGGTGGAAAAACTTCACTTGAGCAAAACCCTAGTTCCACCTCCACTTGGATTTCTTGTCTTGGATGAACTTTAATGGGTTTCTTACACTTGATTCACTTGGTTTGATGAAGTTGATCACTAATATCTCTTGAATTCTTGTGGGAGAAGTGTGGAGAAATGTTCTAGAGAGAAGGGGAGTGAAAGGGAAATGAAATGAAATGAACTTGGTCCCTTATTAATAATGCTCAAATCTGTCCCGCTCTAAATCTACGGACCAACATACGGTCCGTATAAATTATACTGACCGTATGTCTGGCCATAGATTTGGTCCAGTGAGGCTGGCCATCTGGGCTGATTATACGGCCAAACATACGGCCAGTATGTTGGGCCGTATAATGCCCAGTTCTTCCGAACTCATTCTCGTTGACTCGTTTGATCTCCAATCCTTATGGAACCTTCTTGACACTTGTTTATCACCTCATTAACAATCTAAGGGACGTTATAACTCTTCTCTAAAGCATCATTAAATCATCATTAACTTGTTACTCGTAAATCCTTTCCGATACATATCGTATGCCTTACCTTCTCTTGGTAAACTTTCTCCTCTTACCTCGAATGTCTTTGAAATCGTAATTAGGGTCATCAAATGTCATTCCTTACTTATTGAAATACCATATACTTCATGCTCTTCGTTAGTCTATTCACTGTGCATCAACAAAAATTTTTTTGAGGTGTAACAGGAATGTACATCCCGATCCATATATCATATAATCCCAAGTCCAGGCATCCCGCGTCCGGGACGATATCATAAGCAGCTCACTAGGGGTGCTGCCCGGCCATACAGGCACGGTGTAATCATACATCATCATCCATAAGCCACCCACCGTAGTGGTGCGGCCCGGCCAGACAGGCACGGTGTAATCATACGTCATCATCCATAAGCCGCCCATTATAGTGGTGTTACCCGCCATATAGGCACGGTGTAAGAAAATAGTTATACATATATATAAATTCATGAAGGACCCCTGAAAAGTATACTCTAGACTACTCTGGACACATAAGATCTCTAGAAGCCATAGATATAAAACATAGGAAATCAAGGATACGATGAATCCTGTACCATCTAAGAGTAGAGTCTTTAGAACTCGCTCGCTTACTTTGTTCGTTCAGAAAATAAGGATCATGCCAAAAGAATAAAAGGGACAGCCTTAACATACCTTGGAGTCTACCTAATGTCCGATGCATACTTCCCAAGCTTGTAACACTATAATCAAGATAACACGAATTACAATTAGGCCATATACATCCCTTACTACCCATTCAAGTACGTATGAAACTTAACGAAATTCGGGACACATTTCCCCTATAATTCTTACTCCAATCCAACTCCCAAATGGCGTACAACATACAAAACATCATCAACAATAACAGTAACAATATACAGCAACATAAACAAGTAGAAATCTCTCGAAAACTCCAATTGAAACAGCCTTCAAGGCAGCCACATCAACAAACTAGTTTAGGTCCTTCATATCATGTTTTCCTTCACTTTAAACTAATGAATTCCTTCACAAATGTCACGCCCCGAACCTGGGCCTGGACGTAACACGGCACCCGGTGCCTGACTGCATGTGACCGAGCGAACCAACTGGCTGGCTGAATCAACATGTGATATCAAAACATAACTGAATGTGGAAACAACTAAACACGTGCTAATATACTAAAGGTCAGACTGAAATCATAATGCGAAAATACTTAGATAATCTGAAATATCTGAACGTAGCAAACATGGCTAAACCAAAACAACTGAACAACTGCCAACAAGGCTAACATAATAAATATCTGACTGTCTGTACTGTGTCTATGAAGCCTCTAATGAATACTGAAAGGTAACAGTCTAGAAAGCTGTAAGAACTGCATGACTGATATCGCCCCGAAGGGAACTGGGCTCACCACAGTAGCTGATACGAACACTCCTAAGTAGCTGGATCGTCAACCTGTATGTCGTTACCTGCATCGCGAGATGCAGGCCCCCAAGCAATAAAAAGGGACATCAGCACATTTGAATTGTACTGGTATGTAAAGCAACTGAAGCAATAAAATACTGGAACTGAAACTGAAACTGAACTAAACAGGAAAGCAAGAAGCCAAGTACTCCTGTTCGGATGAAGAATCACCTGTAAAACTGTAAATATAACTGTGGCCTAGGGCCCAAATAATGTGCACAAAAACTGTGGCCTCAGGCCCAAGCAATACGTATGCATAAACTATGGCCTAGGGCTCAAAAATACAGATACATGTGTGTTCAACATTAACAATTTACAAGACCGAGATCGGCTATAGCCGATAACATGATAACTGTTTCTGATTATGGGACTCATGCAAATAACTGGTTATACACTGACTGAGACTCATGTGATAACAATGCATAAGTCTATAAAGATTACGTGTTGAGTTCATGATGTTCAAAGTGACAACCATGAACGAATTCTGTAACTGCAACCCTAGAAGATAACATTTCTATATTATATCGTGAAACTAGGGCTAAACTATATTTTCAGTCAAATTACTAACAAGTACGAAGAATGAGGCGTAGGGAGAATCATGAATATTCCCTAACGTAGATAGTTAGCCTCACATACCTTAATTCCAGCCTTTGAGCGTAATACAACGTTCGTCAACCCTTTCAACTTTGATCTATATCAATACAAGTCAAAGGGATTCTATATTAGCAATAATATCCATGCTTTGGTCAGTTAAGCATTTTATCAAACACTTGGTGGGCATAAAGCTCCACAACTTTCTTTAATGGTGTTTCCCTCACCCAAATTCTCATTCTATTACTTCTAGGTGATTCTACAATCTCAATTAGGTGTAATTAACATCATTCTCCATTACCCATATGATTATAACAATCTCAAGTCAACAATCCAAAACTCTACTTTAGTTCGTGTAATTCTCTTTACTAAACCCATTTACTATTCTTCCAAGAACTCATCAATTCACTATTATGAATGATTATAGTGTAGAAGCATTACCTTTTTGAAGTTCAATCCTCTTTAATTCAAGTTCTAGGGTTTCCACGCCCAACAATAATGTTCCACTCATAACTCTATCGATTAGAAGGGTTTACTCAAGTTAGAAAAGGGATTAGGGACTTGAATTCAACCTAGAATCATGACAAAACTTACCTTGGAGGGTTCTTAAGGCTTGGGACTTATTCCCTCTGATTTGAGGGTGATTTTTCGTGACTAGGGATGTTAAGAAAATAAACCCCAAGCTTAAATATAACTTAAAACGAGAAATTCCGACTTTTGACCCGAAACCCGAGCTATTATGCGATGGGCCCGCGACGCACATGCAGCGCACGACCCCCTGCAGGTCAGTATTTAGAGAGGGTGGTTTTGTGCGATTGGCCTGCTACGCAGGGCCATCACACGCGCCTGCACGCTCCCGCACGCGCCCTCACAAGCAACGTGTGTCGGTTCTGCATAGTGTTCGGTAAAATGGGCATAACTTCTTGTACATAGCTCTGTTCAGGATCCATGATATACCGTTGGAAATATATTTCAAAGGGATACAACTCTTATGTTTTAAGTTTTCTCAAATTCGCAACGAATTTTCATGAAATTTGGCTGGAAGGCAGACGTATCGAAAATTTAGCCGATTTTATCGAATCTGAGCACCCCTCTATTAGCCATTTTGAGACAATCATATCTCCTTGATCCGGACCCCGATTGGCCTAATCCTTATATGCCTGGAAAGGTATTTCTACATATTACAACTTTCATTAAGGGTACTTCCCAAATTCCCAACTAATAAAGGGTTTATGATTTCCCGAAGTAGGCCTGTCAACCGTTTTCAAAAAACGTTCAAACCTTCAGTTTTTTCACTAGAACTCTAACGATACGGGGTGTTACATTATCTCCCCCTTGGGATCATTCATCCTCGAATGATAAATTCTGGTAAAGAGTGACTGCCGAGACATGTGCACACTAACTGACATGAGCACATGAAAACTGAACTGAAAAGGGGCTGGACTGAATTATCTGTTGAACTGAATAACTACTAAGCTGACTGTCTAACAGGCTGAATACTGATAATGTGGAAACTGTAGAAGGAAAGATCTGAGAGGGGAAGTACAATACCTTCACCGTTTCCTGCTGATTCTTCAAAGAGATAGGGATATCTGGACTTCATGTCTTTTTCGGCTTCCATGTAGCCTCTTCAACTTTCTGACTTCGCCACAAAACCTTTACTGAGGCTACCTCCTTAGTCCTCAACTTGCGAACCTGGCGATCAAGGATTTTCACTGGGACTTCTTCATAAGTCAAATTATCATTGACTGTTATGCTATCAGTCGGGACAACCAATGACGGGTCTCCCACACACTTTCTCAACATGGACACATGAAACACTGGATGCACAATAATCAAGTCTTGTGGCAACTCAAGCTCATAAGCCAATTGACCAACCTTTCGTTGGATTCTGTATAGTCCAATATAGCGGGACTATGCTTCCCCTTCTTACCAAACCCCATAACTCCCTTCATAGGCAAAACTTTAAGAAACACCCAATCATCAACTTGAAACTCTAAGTCCCTCCGCCTCACATCTGTGTAAGACTTCTGGCGACTCTGAGCCGTTCTCAAACGCTCTTGAATTAACTTAACTTTCTCTTTTCCATATCCTGATAGACCAAGTCTGGTCCTAACAACTCTGCTTCACCAACTTCGAACTAACCAATCGGTGATCTACATTTGTGCCCATACAAAGCTTCGTACAGTGCCATCCCAATACTAGCATGGTAATTATTTTTGTAAGTAGACTCAATAAGAGGCAGGTGGTCATGCCAATTACCATTGAAATCAAGGACATATGCTTACTGAACTGAATGAATACATGATTACTGAATCACCGAGATACTGAACTGAATGTCTACTGAACTAACTGAATACTAAGCTGACTGACTACTGGATTAACTGAATACTGGACTGGCATGAATATTATAACATGAGATTTGAATAGCTATTTGTCTGACCATCGATCGATCACTTCCGCAGGATGAAAAGTTTGGCCGAGTTTAACCCTGGTACTCAATCCTTTCTGAAATGATCTCCAGAAGTTTGCTGTGAACTGGGCACCATGATCTGAAATGATAGACGCTGGGTCCCATGAATTCGAACGATTTCTCGAATAATAACTTGGCATAGTCTGGTGCTGAATCTATCGTCTTTATAGGCAAGAAGTGTGCCGACTTCGTAAGTCTGTCCATAATCACCCAAATCGGGTCGTGCCTCCTAACTAAATGAGGTAGACCTGTTATAAAGTCCATATTTATCATATCCCATTTCCAAATAGGAATATCTATATTCTGAGCCAAGTCGCTAAGCCTCTAGTGTTTGGCTTTCACTTGCAGACAATTTGAGGTACTTAGCCACAAACCCTACCACATTCTTTTTCATATCGTTCCACCAATAAATATCCTTAGGATCATGATACATCTTCGTGGGATCTGGGTGAATGAAATACCTGGAATTGTGAGCTTCTGACATAATCCGCTCTCTGACCCCATCTACATCTGGAACGCATAATCTGCCTCGGTATCTCATGGTACCGCCATCTCCCTCTTATTCAAAAGCTGAGGTTTTATGTTTGTGAATACCCTCTTTCATCTGCAACAAGTAGGAATCACCAAACTGCTTCTCTCTAACTTCGATGGCTAAGGAGAAATAAGCCATGTTCTGAGCAACAACTCCACCCATTTCGGAGTTCGAAAGTCGAATTCCTAGCTTGGATAAGCGGTGAACTTCTTTCACCATAGTTCTCTTATCCGCCTCAATCATGAGTTGTACTTCCCATACTTGATTTCTTTCTGAGATACTTCCTAAAATACTCATAGTACTGTTGTGCGCTAAGTCTTTGACTAGCACCCTAAAGATTAGAGTCTCGTGCAATGGCACTACCCTTGTGACACATAACTGGGCATGATCTTATAGCTTTTCTGTGATCGCCTAATCGATAATAATTGAACTTGACACAATTCGATCGACGATCATTCTACTCACTTCGGGTTTCTTCTAAATTGAGGCATATTCCTTATGGAGACTATCTCATTATGCCAACCTAACTGAACTGAGGTTCTTCATATCTCATGCTAACCCTTCGGGTCTTCAATTATCTCACTGGACTTACTGGCTATTTATGCATCTCCCCCTTAGACCAAGGCTAACGTCTTATACTTGCAAATTCTTTTGTTTTGTTGGGATCCAATTAACTTTCCTTATCTTCTGTAATTCCTTTGTACTCTACAACACTAACGACTTTTTTTCTTCCGACTCACTTCTGAGCAATTTCTTACTGGGAAAAACTAAATTACTTACATGAACGGGTTGCTACTGTATTCATAACCGGCATACTCTATCTTAACGACTTAACTCTGCTCACACTGTAAATCTTAGGGAAATCCCTTTTTGACAACTCTTAAAGGCTATTCTTCTGTAGTTTGCTCTCTTACGGCCTAGCTGATTTCTTCTTCCACTAATCACTCTACTCCGAATTTAATTTAAGCCCTTGGTTTCTAACACACATTTGGATGTATCCGAACTGTCACCCACTTAAGGTGTTCATCTGACTAAGGAAATCAAATCATACTTCTACTAGTTCTGCTGAAATTGCTAATGCATTGTATCTACTCAAAACTTACTTACTATTTTTCTGTTAATCACCCGCTAGCTTCATATTTTCTTATTCTGCTCTGAATAACCTAAGTTATTTCTAACTCTTCCTCATCATCTGACGCTATTCTATGGTCGTATACTATCTTTTCTGAACTATGGATCACACTTAAGAAACTTTCATCTATCTTATATGAAAGATTGGAACAACTAAACCCAAACTTTCTATACACTTCAAAATCATATCAGACTATACACATCTGGGATAAACACTTACTCACATAGCTTAAGAGAGAACTGTCACATCTCCTTATCTCATAATAATAATTACTTCTTATAGCAACTTACAACCATCGTACTCTCTAACTCTGATCTGACTAAACTTAAACAAACTAAAACCATTCCCAAAAATTTAATATCGTCTGCTCATGGTTCTTATTTCATACACATCTCTTTTATTAACAGGCATAGTTCGTACGAAAATTTCATCTGTGGTGATAACTGGGGATGCCTCTTTGTCCGACGACCTACTGAAGCATCCAAGTATTCTTCACTGAGAACTGAAATACCAGGCTTAGCTGTATTACAACCTGACTGGGCTTGAGAATTAAGAGGAGCCACCGAAACACACATCAAGGCCCAAACGATACACCCCTTGGTGTCTCCTATAACACTTGTTGCACATAAGATTCTGAAAACTTCTGTGGCTCACACTGGTATGTCCTTGAGAGGCGGGTGCTCTTAAACTCTGTTTCTAGCTGAACTGACCTTTTTTGATCATATCTAGACCTCGAGACTAGTGCATTAGCTGCAGATGGAGTGGGTCCTGATGACCTCCTGTAGAAAACTGTCTGCCCCCACCTCCTTGAGATCCTCCATGATTTACGTTTCCTGCAGACTTAGCTCCTTTTCTAATTTCTCTGATATCCTCTCCCTGTTGTATCCCATTCTCCTTTCTCAAGAACATCATTATTATTCAACTTCCCATTCATTATACAACACCCTTTCTCGGGCAACTTACACTTTATTCACCTTTCAATAACACCTCAAGTCTCATTCGTTACCAGCAAGTACTTCACAATTGTACCCCTATGGATAATCAACCTCAGTTGGGCCTTGAATTACCTATTCGTCTCCTGCTCATTCGAAACGTACATAATTCAATTGGAAGAGAAGATTACTTGTTGCTCTAAGCTTCATGGCACGATCTAGAGTAGAAAGAAATGAGACAATCATGAATGTCTTGGTGGTCAACTGTTTATATATGTGGGGCACTCACACATATAAAAGAGACCCCACTGGACACAGCTTCATAGACTCCCTAAGATACTTGAACCTAGGGCTCTGATACTAAGCTTTGTCACGCCCGAACTCCGGGCTCCGGACGTAA
Organism: Lycium ferocissimum; assembly: GCF_029784015.1. Lineage (NCBI taxonomy): Eukaryota > Viridiplantae > Streptophyta > Magnoliopsida > Solanales > Solanaceae > Lycium > Lycium ferocissimum. The sequence continues at coordinate 23,851,154 of NC_081352.1, forward strand.
CACGGCACCGTGCCTCGACCGTACGTGACCGAGCGAACCAACTGGCCGGCCGAATCAACATGTGATATCAAAACATAACCGATTTATGGAAACAACTAAACACATGCCGATGTACTAAAGGTCCGACCGAAATCATAATGCGGAAATACTTAGACAATCGAAAATATCGAAAGTAGCCAACATGGCTAAACCAAAACAACCGAACAACTACCAACAAGGCTAACATAATAAATATCGATGTCCGACCGTGTCTATGAAGCCTCTAATGAATACGAAAGGTAGAGTTGCTCAGAAAGTTGTAAGAATCGATGCCGATATCGCCCCGAAGGAACCGGGGCTCACCAAAGTAGCGATACGAACACTCCTAAGTAGCCGGATCGTCAACTCAGATGTCGTTACCGCATCGCGAGATGCAGTGCCCCCAAGCAATAAAAGGGACATCAAGCACATTTGAATTGTACGGTATGTAAAGCAACCGAAGCAATAAAATACCGGAACCGAAATCGATAAATCGAACTAAACAGAAAACAAGAAGTGAAGTACTCCATTCTCGGATGAAGAATCACCGTAAACTCGAATATAATCGTGGCCTAGGGCCCAAATAATGTGCATAAAAACTGTGGCCTTAGGCCCAAGCAATACGTATGCATAAACTGTGGCCTAGGGCCTAAAAATACAAATGTGTGTTCAACATTAACAATTTACAAGACCGAGACCGGCTAATAATAATGAACGATAGCATGATAACTTGTTTTCGATTATGGGACTCATGCAAACAATCCGAGTTATACACCGACCGAGACTCATGTGATAACAATGCATAAGTCTATAAAGATTACGTGTTGAGTTCATGATGTTCAAAGTGACAACCATGAACGAATTCTCAGAATCGCAACCCTAGAAGATAACATTTCTATATTCATATCATGAAACTAGGGCTAAACTATATTCTGAGTCAAATTACTGACAAGTATGAAGAATGAGGCGTAGGGAGAATCATGAATATTCCCTAACGTAGATAGTTAGCCTCACATACCTTAATTCTAGCCTTTGAGCGTAATACAACGTTCGTCAACCCTTTCAACTTTTATCTATATCAATACAAGTCAAAGGGATTCTATATTAGCAACAATATCCATGCTTTGGTCAGCTAAGCATTGTATCAAACACTTGGAGGGCATAAAGCTCCACAACCTTCTTTAATGGTGTTTCCCTCACCCAAATTCCCATTCTATTACTTCTAGGTGATTCTAAAATCTCAATTAGTGTAATTAACATCATTCTCCATCACCCATATGATTATAACAATCTCAAGTCAACAATCCAAAACCCTACTATAGTTCGTGTAATTCTCTTTACTAAACCCATTTACTATTCTCTCAAGAACTCATCAATTCACTATTATGAATGATTAGAGAGTAGAAGCATTACCTTTTTGAAGTTCAATCCTCTTGAATTCGAGTTCTAGGTTTTCCACGCCCAACAATAATGTTCCACTCACATAATCTATCGATTAGAAGGGTTTACTAAGTTAGAAAGGGATTAGGGACTTGAATTCAACCTAGAATCATGATAAAACTTACCTTGGAGGATTTTGAAGGCTTGGGACTTGTTCCCTCTGACTTTAGGGTGATTTTTTGTGACTAGGGGTGTTAGGGAAATAAACCCCAAGCTTAAATATAACTTAAAACGCGAAATCCCGACTTTTGACCCGAAACCCGAGCTGTTATGCGATGGGCCGGTGACGCACATGCAGTGCACGACCCCCTGTAGGTCATTATTCAGAGATGGTGTTTTTGTGCGATCAGCCCACCACGCAGGGCCATCGTACGCGCCCTCACAAGCGACCTGTGTCGGTTCTGCATAGTGTTCGGTAAAATGGGTATAACTTCTTGTACATAGCTCTGTTCAGGATCCATAATATACCGTTGGAAAGATGTTTCAAAGGGCTACAACTTTTATGTTTTACGTTTTCTCAAATTCGCAACTAATTTTCACTAAATTTGGATGGAAGGCAGACGTATCGAAAACTTAGCCGATTTTATCGAATCTGAGCACCCCTCTAATAGCCATTTTGAGACAATCATATCTCCTTGATCCGGACCCCAATTGGCCTGATCCTTATATGCCTGGAAAGTTATTTCTACATACTACAACTTTCATTAAGGGTACTTTCCCAAATTCCAAACTAATATAGGGTTTATGGTTTCCCGAAGTAGGCCTGTCAACCATTTTCAAAAAACGTTCAAACCTTCAGTTTTTCCACTAGAACTCTAACGATACGGGGTGTTACAACAAACAAATTATGTCCATACTTTCATATCCAAATATAATCAAATCCATGCCAAAACATTTCCTAAAACAACCCCTAATCTTAGTTTGACTCAATTTAACTCACTGCTTCCATAGCTATATTTCCTTCACTTTAAATCACTAAAACTCTTGGTAACCAACTTAATAGCAAAGATAAGAATAGTATACATACCTTAAAGGGGCTGGAATTCCAAGAACCAAACTCCAAATCCAACTCCTAAGCTGAACAACTTCAATAAAACCCTAGGAACAACTTTCCCTTCACTAGCTCGGATTTTCGGGGCTCGGATCTTACTTGGATGATAAAGAAAGGTTGGGAGAGGATTGATGAGTATTAGGGAGAGTTTAGGGTCTGTTGGTGTGAGTTAAAATGAGAAAAATCATGAAATACGTGCATATATATAGCAGCTGCACCGCCTGAAAATTGGCAGTCCGTCGATGTGCATCGACGGATCGTCGACATTTTGACGGCCCATAACTCCCACCGTCTATGTGCCAATTCAGTTCTGCCAATTGCGTTGGAAAGTATACCAATTGAGTTGGAAAGTAGACTCGCTGAACTTATGAATGCATAGGTTATGGGTTCCGTAACTCCTCGTATTCTAGGAGATATGTCTCTCTAAAGTTGACCCAAAATTTCTGTTCGGAATTCTAACAAATTTTCCCAAAGTTTCAACAAGCTTAATTTCTTCGATTCGCTTAACATCCAACCTTCCCGATACTTACTAAACATGATACCAAGCTCTCATGTATGAAGAATGAGCATGTATAATTCCTTATGACCTTGACGACAACCTTGCCTTTTAAATCTTCATCAACTTACTCACGACTAAACTTTACGTACAAAAGTACGGGGTTTAACACCTCTGTGCAACACTTCACTCATAACTTCCCCCACTCCTTGTCAACCCTGCTGATCCTCTTCTATAAGCAGGTGGAGGAGGTGTATTTGGAAATGCTGCATTGCCAACTCTAATAGTTGTTTCCTGTTCTTGTTCCTCTCCTCATGCCCCTGCTTGCATTAGATGGACCAGCTTCTTGACATCAACAGTTGTCGAAGAATGTTGTCCTGTTTGACTACACTGAGTTACTGCATTGGTTTGACCTATTTGAGTTGATTTTCTACTTGAAGATTCTCCCCCTCTACCCAGAAATAAAATCAAATGTTAGAAAAAATACAACAATATAAAACTGAAAGGCAAAATTAAATCATACCCTTGTTACTGGACAGGATAACTTGTTATGGCCTAATTGATGACATGTTGAACATGACATCTTAACTCTTTTCCTGGACAACTTGCCATACCTCTTTTTTAGGCTCATGTCCATCTTTTCTTCTCTTTTTCTTGGGTCTGCCAAGCATTACTTTTGGTGCTGGAGACTCAATCTTCATGTTATTAGTCCCAGGCCACATATTCATGTTGGGGATTGGCTCAAAACAGTATGCATATACCTTTAGAAATGTCTCCTTTCTATACCAATGTTCCACATGATTATATGGTTCATCCCCTAGGTGATAGTATGCATATATTGCTTGTTGGCATAGGAATCCTCTTAACTGACAGGTTCTACAAGTGCATGTTTTGTTCCTTATGTGTACAATAAACCTATACCCATATTTCTCAATCTCAAACCCTTCTAGCCTATTCAAAATAATATGTTCAACATAATCACAAAGTCTTGCAAACTCCATCCTCCAATCTCCCATAAACTTAGTAAGCACTATTTGTTTTGCCCTATAACAGAGAGTTATGCCCACATACAACCCTAACTTGTGTCTAACTAAGTCCTGAATTTTCCAGATTCTAATAAAAGGCTGAGAAGTGATCCTATCTCTAAATCCATTAGATATGAACTTAGAATTGCACATCTTATTCTTATTAAGTGGAGTGCACTAGTGAATTGGGTGACAAGTTCTTACCATGAAATCCCCAATATGTCTATTAGTACTAGCATACAACCTCCAATTACAAATCTTAGACTTACACCTACACCTCACCTTCCTCCTCTCATTTGATTTAAGTTTCAACTGAATAGGATATTCAACAACATATTTAGCTACCGCCTCCCTAAACAATTCAACATTCTCAAATACCATGCCAATCTAAAAAATACTTACAACACATTCTGGATCATACCTTAATTTGTTGCTCTTCCTTCTACTTGGCAAGTCAACACCAGGTTCAGCATCTACATCCAACTCCTCATCACTGTCTTCACTATACTCATCAGCAGAACTACCAATATACTCCTCATCCCCTGCTAAGCATCCAACATATTTGAAGGCCTTGTTCTTTCTAATACCTTCAAAATCCCTGTCTATTTTTCCCTCACTTACAGGTACCTCAGCAGTAACAGTTGGTACCTTTCTTCTTGTTGTTGGCTTCTTCAATAATGTTCTCTTTTCATTCCTTAAAGCAATCAACTCTTCATCAGCTTCACTATTATCTTCATTAGGTATTTTATCTAGATGTAACTCAATACTAACAAGCAATGAGTCTCCATCATCAATATCACTCTTTTCATCATCAGCAACATCTTCCACATCAACTTTCTCTACACTAGCAACATTGATTTGAGCTTCAACAACCTCTTCCCTCCCTACACCATTGATTGGAGCTTCAACATCAACAACTTCTTCAACATGAGGAACATTTACTTCAGGAGTTGATCCTTTCTTTTTAACCTCTTCAATACCAGCCTCTTCTTCTCTCTCTTTAGGCTCTTCTATGTTTTCCCCAGCCTCAGTATTTATATCCCTGCCAAACTCCACATTTGTTCCCCTAGAAGCAACATTTACTTCATTTTCACCTAACTCTAGCCCACAAATAAGACAACCAGGGCCCACCTCTTCCACCACCTCAGAATTTTCACAAACATGCTGAATTTAAAAATGGACCACATCACCATTTTCCAAGTCATTTACAAGTTTTCAAAGTTATAAATCAGTATTCACTTGGACAAATATTTTACTTATTAAGTCATGGTAAAAGAAACCACCCACTATATTATATCCAAACCTTGTACGATGAGATCAATGAACCTAAAGTTCTGATACCAACTTTGTCACGTCCCAAACAGACGTGAGTGGTACCCACACTAGTCCTATAGTGGGCGAACCAATCCCTTAACCCATTATCAAACCAATTCCAATTACTTAAACCAATTAATAAACATTGCTCACGAATAATGGAATAAAATGTCTGACAATAAAATAAACTAAATGGCATGTGCGGAAATTTAGCTATTACAATCTGAAAGTCAATGTACTAGGACTCTAACCAACAATGTCTAAAAGAAGAGATATTGTCTAAAAATAAACATAATGTATGGGATGAAAATAGACATCTGAAATAAAGAAAGATCTTTAGGCGGCATGGCACGGATAGGAGCTCACCCTCCGATCTTGGTAACGAATAACCTCAACTAGATGCGAGGTCTGGAAGACGTCTCTGGCTCAAAATATGCACTCATAAAAAAAGTGCAACAAGTGTAGGTCAGTATAAACAACACGTACTGGTAGGTATCATAGGCCGCCTAAGATTAGTATCATGCATACATACATAAAATAAATGAAATAGGCAGACAGGCACAACAAAAATGTATCACAAATAAGATCCTCACATAATCCACTTTCAGAATAAGTCACCAATTATCAACAATGAAACACCAATGCTCAAGCCAAAAGGAGTAGAATAAACAATAAAGTTCCGGCTCTGTCACATATCTGTACACACATGCTAAATGGTAATATTTTCCCCAAATAGCCATGACCTGCAGGGGACCCATGGTGTCCATGTACCACTCGTTCCGGAAAGAACCTCGGACCACGAGCTCACAATTAGGCTACATCGTCACCCCCTGTCAAATGTGCCATAATAAATGTATATGTTCCATCTCAAAATCTCATCAACATTGCCTCATAATCGAATCACAATGAATAACCCAAGAACACATATCAAAGCCAGAAACAATGCAGTACAGTCATAGTAACACAAGTCATAACAAGACTCACCAATAACTCTGCTCAACCATAGCCTAATTATACAGTTATCTCAATCAATCAGTGAAGGGTATATACGAACACCTTCCTTTCAACAATCTCAAGAATACAATTCAAGTTTATCAATTTCAACAATGGAGAAGCACTTCACACAATTTAATCATACAACTAACAACGATCACCAAACTCTAAGTCCGAAGACCTAGACATGCTTTCTCCCATAAATTCTACGACATATACAATCAACTAATCAAAGTCTAACTCAAGTAAACGTAACCTACCTCAAAGCAGGTTTGAGCAATGGAGTCACTTCGCAACAGCCTTCCGCTTTCGCAATGCCTCAGAACGTTCAAAATCTTGAAATCATAATACTAATTAAGTAATGGAGCATTAACTCACTTTATGGCTTCTATAATCAATTCAACCCTACAAATCTGGTTTTAGCCAAAGTTCCCATTTTTATTGGAACCCTAGGTCTCAACAACCAATTTCCATCATTGAATATCCAATTCTCATGCTATGAAGTGATAATCTCTACTCTTGGATGATTAAACAACAATAAACTAAAATAAACAATAACCCATTAATATTCTAGGGTTTCATGAACTTAGGTGTTCTAACCTTTCAATTCTTCCCCAAACTAGCCTTTATTTAGTGCTAGGAGTTAATACGATCAAAGAACTAACGAGATTAATGGTGGAAAGTTACCTTGATGAAGAGTATTGACCTTGCCTTAGAAAATTCCCCTCAAGGGTTCTTGGGAACTGTTTTTGGAGTAATGTGAGGAGTGGGGTCGAGATAAGGTATTTAACTCCAATTTCTGACTTAATGAGGGCGGTCGGAGAACCAGCTTCACCGCAACGGACCTTTGAGAAATCCACCCCATCGTTGCAGCGAGACCCCTTACTCGCTACAGCAGTCTCGTTGCGACAGAAATCCTTCCGCTGCAGCGAGGCATTTTAGTTAGTCAGCACAAAATTTTCTACATTTTTATACTTAGTCTCTCAAAATCATTCTAAGGCCCTATGAACACAAGCCAACAAACAAACCAAGTTAAAAACACATCACAGAGTCACTTATAAGTCACAAAACACAACATAAAACACACCCCAATTTATTTAGGTCCGCTCATTCCTAACATCGGGAAAGTACTAGCAACGGTAGAATGGTAAAATTACACATAACAACCAAGCGGGGCGTTACATCAAATGCCAATTGAACAACCGTTTGTCCCCAAACGGACAAGAAGGAAGGAACAAGGGAAAAGGTACCTGACTCAGCAAAAAGATAGAGATACTTATTACGCATATCTGACTCGGTCTCCCAAGTGGCTTCCTCAACAAGACGATTCTTCCGCTGGACCTTAACTGTGGCGATTTCTTTCGACCTCAACTTACGCACCTCCCTATCTACTATAGCAACAAGCTCTTCCACATCGGACAAATTCTCATCCAACAGAACCGAATCCCAATGAATGATATAGGACCTATCACCATGATACCTTTTCAGCATGGAGACATGAAACGTCGGATGAACATCGGATAAACCTGGGGGTAAAGCTAACTCATACGCTACCTCCCCCACACGATCGAGAATCTCAAACGAGCCATACTAATACAGAAATTATAACTATTATTATAAGAGAACTCCGCCAATGGTAAAAACTGGTCCCAATGACCACCGAAATCAATCACACATGCACGAAGCATGTCCTCAAGAACCTGAATCGTCCGCTCGGACTGACCGTCCGTTTGAGGGTGGAAAGTTGTACTAAGGTCCAACCTAGTACCCAATTCCAAATGAAAATGCTTCCAAAACTGATATGTAAACGTCGTGCTCCTATTGGATATGATGGAAATAGGAACCCCATGCAGTCTAACAATCTCACGAATGTAGATCTTGGCTAATTTCTCGGGATTATAAGTAAGTTGGACTGGAATAAAATGTGCAAACTTAGTCAATGGGTCAACAACGACCCAGATCGAATCAAACTTATCCAAGGTCTTTGGAAGACGCACCACAAAATCCATGGCTATCCTCTCCACTTCTATTCAGGAATGGGCATCCTCTGAAGAGTACCATCAAATCTTTGGTATCGTACTTAGCTTGCTAATAATTTAAACACTTGGAAACATAATCAGCTATATCACGTTTCATCCTAGCCCACCAATAATGTTGTCTCAGATCACGGTATATCTTCATAGTACCAGGATGAATAGAATATTTAGAACTGTGGGACTCCTCTAAAAGCTTCTGAATCAAGTTATCCACTCGAGGAACGCACACGCGCCTCTTAATTCTCAATACGCCCTCTTCATCAATCACGTCCTCCTTGGCCTCACCACTCATTACCTTGTCCCGAATTTTGCAAAAACCCGAATTATCAAACTGTTTTGCCTTAATTTGATCCAGAAGAGATGACCTCACCTCAATAAAAGCTAACACTCTGCTAGAACCGGATAAATCAAGTCGCACCAAAATATTAGCCAGAGCCTGAACCTCCATGACCAACGGATACTCTGAAGTGACCAAACGAGCCAAGTTGTACTAGTTGACTTCCTTCTCAAGGCATCCGCCACTACGTTTGCCTTGCCAGGATGATATAAAATAGTAATATCATAATCCTTCAACAATTCCATCCATCTCCGCTACCTAACATTTAAATCCCACTGAGTAAACACGTGTTGCAGGCTATGATGATCAGTAAATATTTCACAATGGACACTATAAAAATAGTGCCTCCAAATCTTCAATGCAAACACCACTGCTGCCAACTCTAAGTTATGAGTGGGATAACTCTTTTCATGAATCTTCAATTACCTAGAAGCATAGGCAATAACCCTCTTATCCTGCATCAACACAGCACCCAAACTTGAACAGGAAGCATCATAATAAACCACAAAATCCTTACCCTCCACGGGCAAAGCAAGAATCGGTGATTTAGTCAACAAAGTCTTGAGCTTTTGAAAGCTCTCTTCACACTCATCGGACCACTGGAAAGGTACCTCTTTCTGCATCAAACAGGTCAAGTGCGATGTAATGGAAACAAACCCTTTCATGAACCCGCGGTAGTAACTAGCTAAACCCATGAAGCTGCGGATTTCTGTCACTAATGTGGGCCTAGCTCAATCTCTGATGGCCTCAATATTTTTGGGATCAACCATAATACCCTCCTTCGAAACCACATGCCCGAAGAAGGACACTGAATCAAGCCAAAATTCACACTTGGGAATTTAGCATACAACTCCCTATCCCTCAACAATCCAAGGACAACTCTTAGATGTTTTTCATGATCTTCCCTACTCTTCTAATAAATCAATATATCATCAATAAATACAATAACAAAAGAATCAAATAATGGCTTAAAAATTCGGTTCATCAAACCCATAAAAGCAGCAAGGGCATTAGTGAGCTCGAAAGACATGACCAGAAACCCATAATATCCGTATCTAGTCCAGAAGGCTGTCTTAGGGATATCCTCAGCCCGAATCTTTAACTGATGGTAGCCCGATCTCAAATCAATTTTAGAGAACACACATGCTCCCTCAAGCTGGTTAAGTAGATCATCAATGCGAGGAATAGGATACTTATTCCGGATGGTGACTTTATTTACGAATAAAACCCTTACTGAGAAGGTCCTAAAGTTGTTCCTTCAATTCCCTCAACTCTGCTGGAGCCATACGATATGGAGGGATAGAAATAGGGCAAGTTCCTGGCTCTAAGTCAATACAGAATTCAATATCACGGTCTGGTGGCATACTAGGTAAGTCCGCAGGAAACACCTCTGCGAACTCACAAACTACAGGAACTGACTCAAGTGGTGAAATATCAGCATCAGTATCACGAATATGCGCCAAATAAGTCAAACACCCTCTCTCAACGAGTTTCTTAGCACGAACAATAAGAGACAATTTTCTTTGGAGAGGGTTTAAGGTTTCCTTTCCACTCAAGTCTAGGTATCCCAGGCATAGCTAAGGTGACGGTTTTAGCATGACAGTTTAGGATGGCATGGTAGGGAGATAGCCAACTCATACCGTAATAACATCGAAATCTACCTTGTCTAAAATCATTAAGTTTACCCAGGTACCATAACCCATAATTGTAACAGTGCAAGATCGGAACACTTTATCTACAACCAAAGATTCCCTGACCGGAGTAGACACAAGAATAGAAATATTAAGCAAGTCGCAAGTCGTATCAAAACTCCTGGAAAAGTAAGTAGACACATACGAAAATATGGATCCCGGATCAAATAGTGCAGAAGCCTGCCGGCGACAAACTGAGATAGTACCTGTGATAACTGCATCTGAGCCCTCGGCCTCTGGCCTGCCTGGCATAGCATAGCAATAGGCACACCCACCACTAGCCTGAGCAACTCCACGGTCCCCCTGAACTGTCTGATCACCACCCCTACCAAACTGATAATATCCCCTGTTGGACTGAGCGCCACCTCTACCTGTCGTGTGACCACCTCGCCCAGTCTGAGTGCGGTTCCCACCAAAAGATCCTTCTCCTCTAACCGGAGCAATTGGGGGCTTGGGAGCCTAAAACTGACCACTCTGGTTACCCTGTCTAAGTCTAGGACAAAACCTCTTGATGTGCCCTTAATCGCCACACTAAAAGGTGCACGATCAAGAGTGGGCCTCTGAATTGACACCGAAGAAGCTGAAAAACCTCCATGATCTGGAACTCGGGACTGAGAGCCCTTGCCTGGCTGATAGAGTACTGAATGACTCCAGATGAGCCTCTAACTGAAGCCGGCATAGTCTGTTGGACCTGACGACCCGAATAACTCTAGGATCCCTGTCCCTTAGAAAACGCTGAAATTACCACCCTTTCAGGCCTTCTTCTCTGCATATTTGTTATAGCCATCGTGACCGACACCCTCAACAGTCTTTACGTGATCCACAACCTCCTAAAAAGAACAACCCCTGGTCACCAACTGAAGAGCCGATAACTGAAGGGCAGTATTCAACCCCTTCACAAAACGTCTAACCCTCTCCTCCTCAGTAGGCAAAAGTTGGAGAGCATAACGAGCCAAAGAGTGAAATCGAGACTCGTATGCAGCCACAGAAGAATTTCCCTGCTCAATATTACTGAACTCATCACGCGTCATGTCCCTCAAAGTACGAGGAACATACTTCTCAAAAAAAATCTGGTAGAACTGAGTCCAAGTTAATGGAGGTAAATTCGCCGCCCTACACTTTACAAACGCCCTCCACCATAACTTGGCATCTCCCATGAGCTGAAAAGTCACAAACTCTACTCCATACTTCTCAACTGCCCCCATTATGTGGATCCTCTCGTAGCAATTAATAATGAATTCATAGGCATCCTCTGCCTTAGTACCAAAGAACTCTGGAGGCTTCATCTTAGTGAACCTCCAAAATAAATCATGTTCGTCATCCGTCATCACCGGTCCTCCCACTGGCCTAGGAAATAACTCAGGTCATGGGGCCTCATCTAAACGTGGAGCCACAGCTGCGACATGATGTGCCCCTGGCGCCTGAACTGGAGCCTGAGCCGGACCACCTGCTCTCGCACCCTGATTACCTGCTGCTGCTGGTAACACACCTGCCTCTGCTAAACCATTCAATAGGTTCAGCACTCAAACCATAACATCTGACAGCACTGGAGTAGCGATAATATCCAACTGAGCTGGTGCTGCTGTGAACTCTGTTGCCTCATCCTGAACAACCCGAGGCTCAGGGGACTCAGCGCATTCTTGACCAGCCGCAGGAGCCCCGCCCCTGGCTGGTACTGCTGCTCCCCTGCCTTTATCACGATCACGGGCTCGGGCCTGGCCTCCTCCTCGAACTGCGACCCCAGTAGCCTGACCTCTGCCGCGAGTTGCTACCCCAGCGGCCGACGTGGGTACCTCGTTATCTGCTGCTGCCGCACGAGTCCTCACCATCTGTGAGAGAATAAAGAGAAAAGTCAGACAACAATTTGAATCATCTAGATACCAATTGGAATCAAATAGCACGAAAGAAAGAAAGAAATTGAAGTTTCCTAGTGTCTCATAGCCTCCCGAAGATAAGTACAGATGTCGCCGTACCGATCGCTGGACTCTACTTGACATGTCCTTGTACGATGAGATCAATGAACCTAAAGTTCTGATACCAACTTTGTCACATCCCAAACAGATGTGTGTGGCACCCACACTAGTCCTATAGTGGGCGAACCAATCCCTTAACCTATTATAAAACAAATTCCAATTACTTAAACCAATTAATAAACATTGCTCACGAATAATGGAATAAAATGTCTGACAATAAAATAAACTAAATGGCATGTGCAGAAATCTAGCTATTACAATCTGAAAGTCAATGTACAAGGAATCTAACCAACAATGTCTAAAAGAAGAGATATTGTCTAAAAATAAACATAATGTCTGGGATGAAAATAGACATCTGAAATAAAGAAAGATCTTCAGGCGGCATGGCACGGATAGGAGCTCACCCTCTGATCTTGGTAACGAATAACCTCAACTAGATGCGAGGTCTGGAAGACGTCTCGGCTCAAAATCTGCACTCACAAAAAAAGTGCAGCAAGTGTAGGTCAGTACAAACAACACGTACTGGTAGGTATCATAGGCCGCCTAAGATTAGTATCATGCATACATATATAAAATAAATGAAACAGGCAGACAGGCACAACAAAAATGTATCACAAATAAGATCCTCACATAATCCACTTTCAGAATAAGTCACCAATTATCAACAATGAAACACCAATGCTCAAGCCAAAAGTAGTAGAATAAACAATAAAGTTCCGGCTCTGTCACATATCTGTACACACATGCTAAATGGTAATATTTTCCCCAAATAGCCATGACCTGCAGGGGACCCATGGTGTCCATGTACCACTCGTTCCAGAAAGAACCTCGGACCACGAGCTCACAACTAGGCTACATCGTCACCCCCTGTCAAATGTGCCGTAATAGATGTATATGTTCCATCTCAAAATCTCATCAACATTGCCTCATAATCGAATCACAATGAATAACCCAAGAACACATATCAAAGCCAGAAACAATGCAAGACGATCATAGTAACACAAGTCATAACAAGACTCACCAATAACTCGCTCAACCATAGCCTAATTATACGCTTATCTCAATCAATCAGTGAAGGGTATATACGAACACCTTCCTTTCAACAATCTCAAGAATACAATTCAAGTTTATCAATTTCAACAATGGAGAAGCACTTCACACAATTTAATCATACAACTAACAACGATCACCAAACTCTAAGTCCGAAGACCTAGACATGCTTTCTCCCATAAATTCTACGACATATACAATCAACTAATCAAAGTCTAACTCAAGTAAACTGTAACCTACCTCAAAGCAGGTTTGAGCAATGGAGTCACTTCGCAACAGCCTTTTGCTTTCGCAATGCCTCAGAACGTTCAAAGTCTAGAAATCATAATACTAAGTAAGTAATGGAGCATTAACTCACTTTATGGCTTCTATAATCAATTCAACCCTACAAATCTGGTTTTAGCCAAAGTTCCCATTTTTATTGGAACCCTAGGTCTCAACAACCAATTTCCATCATTGAATATCCAATTCTCATGCTATGAAGTGATAATCTCTACTCTTAGATGATTAAACAACAATAAACTAAAATAAACAATAACCCACTAATATTCTAGGGTTTCATGAACTTAGATGTTTTAACCTTTCAATTCTTCCCCAAACTAGCCTTTATTTAGTTCTAAGAGTTAATACGATCAAAGAACTAACGAGATTAATGGTGGAAAGTTACCTTGATGAAGAGTATTGACCTTGCCTTAGAAAATTCGTCTCAAGGGTTCTTGGGAACTGTTTTTGGAGTTATGTGAGGAGTGAGGTCAAAATAAGGTATTTAACTCCAATTTCTGACTGAATGAGGACCGCTGCAGCGGTCCACGCTTCGCTGCAACGGCCTCGCTGCAGCGGGCCTTTGAGAAATCTACCCCTTCGTTGCAGCGAGACCCCTACTCGCTGCAGCGGTCTCGTTGCGGCGAAAATCCTTCCGGTGCAGCGATGCATTTTAGGCAGTGAGCACGAAATTTTCTACATTTTTATAATTAGTTTCTCAAAATCATTCTAAGGCCCTATGAACACAAGCCAACAAACAAACCAAGTTAAAAACACATCACATAGTCACTTATAAGTCACAAAACACAACATAAAACACACCCCAACTTATTTAGGTCCTCTCATTCTTAACCTCGGGAAAGTACTAGCAAGGGTAAAATGGTAAGATTACGCATAACGATCAAACGGGTCGTTACATTTATTTAAGACAACGAAGGATGAAAAGGGGGTACATTCAAGACATTTAATTTTCGCTAACAGTCACTCATTGAAAAATAGTAACTGCTGGTTAGGAAGCAGAAATATAAATAGGAGCAAAATAGATACACGGACAACACCCATGAAACGGCTGAGTACTCCATGAAACATCCTGTAAGTACAAATGCCTGAGAAGGTAAGTACTACTACATCAATGGTGGTGATATCACATCGGTTATTTTTAGAATTGGTGGTGGCCGCTAGGAAGATCTGTTTCCTTTTATATATATACACTTTCCAGAAGGAATATACTAAAAGACATGGTTGTCTATGAAGTATGTAGTCTATAGTATGATTTTATATTTTGCACGACCATAGGTAACTTGCCTTATTGATTTCTTCAGGAAGCTTTCATCAACATGTTTTCTTCATATTTCTAATTTAATTTAGGAGTATATTATTATCCATGTAATTTTAAGCATGATTTACGGTTTGTAAATTTCGACTGAATCGCGAAAAAAAATGTCGAACGAATAGGACAATCAATCTCCTTTTAAAATAGTGTTTAGTTTCTCATCTTTTGTTGTCTTTCTCTTCTTTTTATTTTTCAAATTTAAGCTAACTAAACTTAAAATGCTAAAACAGCCAAGATAAACTAAGGTGTAAAGATTGACAATTTGATTATATAATAAGCTAAGGGAGTAACACTACTTTTTTGCAGGTAAAAATAATTACTAGCCTAGCATGTATCCCTGCAACTTTTCAATATATTTTTTCTCTTATGTTTCATTAGATTTGTTTTTCAAGTCTAAACAGCTAATTTTAATGGGCCATTTCGTACTTATATTGAAATGTTTTCCGCAAATACTTATAGTCAAGAAAATTATATAGGATGTTAAAAGAATTATTAAAAGAAGATATAATCATGAACAATGTTGGATTAATATTTTCTTTAAGTGAAACTATCATGCTAAAAATGATTTTTTTCCATACATGATAATTTAGTTCTTCTAATTATCTCATAAATACATAATTTATTAATTCTTCGCGCGGTTAACTTCGCTAGTATATAGATAAACCCTTAAAGTTGTAATTTTTACTTTGACACTTTAATTAAAAATTATACTTGTGAGACACTTTAACGCGATTCACAGTATACCTGTTAAACACAAATACTAATATGGACCAAGCTTTATTTCTCACCTTTTGCCAGTGCGTGAAGCAGCTTAAATTTTACTGTCTTTACAGTTACTACACCTATATAGCGAATCCAAAGACACACGTCATTAAAAATACACATAAAACTTCATTTTACCCCTTCTCATGCTCCTCATCATCTCAATCTTCAATTATCAACATTTTTTTTCCCACCCGGTGTCTGGTATGCCCATTTGAGCCTGACTATATCCCGATTCGCACCGCGTAAGGCCCCATTCGGGGGGAAGCGCTCCCTACCAAGGATTTTTCTATACCCAAGGCTCGAACCTCAGACCTCTGGTCAAGGGAGGAGTAGCCCCATCCATTGCACCATATCCTTTGGCGGTAAACATCTCTTTTTTTCCGATTCTTATTCACTTTTTCTTTTCCTCTTACAACATACCTTCTGAAAAAAGAAAATAAACCAAACTATGTTAAATCTTTGGGATAATTTCAAAGACCTCTCTTCAGGTTCAGTTCCGTAACACTTACCTCCCCTATGGTTTATGATATTACACTCACCTCCCTTATTTCAAATGTTATGTAACAAATGTTAATTTCATGATTTTTAGTAATAATATATTTATGATATTCCAAAATTGTCCTTTTGTTGCTTTTATTATTAAATGCTAAACTTGTAACACAATTCTTCCCCACTCCGAAAAATCAACTTCCAAGTTAATTCCTTCATATTTTTACTCCACACTTCTCTGCTTCTACCCAAGAATACGAAGGCAAGAAAATTACTTTAAAAGCATATAGAATTATAACGAGGTCGTATTTCAAAAAAACTCCTAGACAACTCGGCTTTTCCTCTTAAATATAATTCTTCTTGCTTCAAAAACCTCTTCGTTAACGCGATCCCGTTAAAGATTCCATCAGTTCCACAATTATAAGTTCAATTGTTGCAATAAGTTTATTAAAAAAGTCAATCTCGCAAACGAAAATGCAAAACACTAATCAACACTGGATACTAGAGAATTAGACTCTAAGAAAAATTAGAAAATCACTAAAAAAAATTAATTAGCAAAATTGCTTGTATTTGAATCAACTTGACGGAGACAGATGATTTTATCAACTTGGTTGAACAAATTTTTTGTAACACATTCAATAATTCATATGTTCACTTCTGCAACAAATTAAAACGTAAACGAATTATTGAATGTGTTATAAAAAATTTCATTGAAGTAATTTGTTGCAGAAGTGAAAATGTGTTGCAGAAGTAATTCATATCCCCAAATTACTTCAGTAATTATTGTCACAACAAATTACTTCAATAAAATTATTGAATGTGTTACAAAAAAAAAAATATGAATTATTCAATAATTCATATGTTCACTTCTGCAACAAATTAAAAAGTAAAGAAAAAAATTCTAAAGGTACGCTTCATGATCTCTTGATTGAAGTAAACGAATAAAATTTGGGGGAAAAAAGCTAAACTTCTGACTAAAGACCTAATTAATGGCTTTGTTTGCGGAGAAGATGACGATTGAAGAGTAGTTTCTTTCTTTTATATGGAAGGAAGAAGATGAAGAGTGAAAAACACAGATGAATTGAAAGGTCGTTCTTCATGTCTAACAGAAAATTAAGTTTTTATTTTAGTAGAATTATTTAAGGAAAAAATTTATTAAATCAATTACGTATTGAATAACCAGTACACTAGAAAATGTTTTAAAGAGGAAAATTGGTCAGTTTATTAAAATTTTACATTACTAAATATTAAGCTAAACATTTGTTACATAAAATTTGAAATAAGGGAGGTGAGTGTAATATTGTAAACCATAGGGGAGGTGAGTGTTACGAAGCTAAACCTGGAGGGAAGTCTCTGAAATTATCCCTAAATCTTTTCATTTCATCTTGTCACATAGATGAGGGATATAAAAAATGTTTGGCTAAAAATAGAAAAGTTAGTTTATGGGAGTAAAAAACACGAAATTAAGCTAAAATTTAATATATTGGGTAACGACTGACCGTAATTATTTGAAAAATACATAAAAATGTATACTAAATTTAATAGGAATTGATAGAAATGTGCAAAATAATTTAGAATACTCATACATACTGATATGTGTGTCATCAAATTGTCTAAAATAATTACAGAAGAAATATGCATGTTGTTGTTTTTACTTGAGTGGTTCAAAAGAGAAGAAATTGCACGAATTGAACTTCAATTAGGCTCGTCTTTAATTTTAATCCTTTAAATGGTTTGGTCTTTAATTTTTGTCCGTTAGCAATTGAACTTTTGCCGGGTATAAGTTCTTTAAGGGTAAAAGTCATGTGGGACATAATTTGTGAGATATTATGATGCGAAAATATAAATTTATGCCAAAAAATTTATTTGTCTTGAAGGAGAAAAAATTAAAGACCAGCACAAAATAGGGCCAAAAGTGCAAATGATCCCAAAATCTTGATCATCTGCGAAAAAGATACTGTAAGCTAAATTTTAATTACTAACAGTGGCTAAATGTTTGACGACATATATAAGAAGTGGCTATTGTTCCAATATTTTCCATTGCTAGTAAGCAAAGCTGGCAATTTCAGCTCATATTTAGAAAATTAGCCCATTTAACCCATATTTTAGTAAGTTGGGTCACTTATATTTCAGTTTGGTAAATATGTCTTTCTAAGTCTCTTTTTAACCCATAAAATATGAGCAAATATGGATAAAATATGGGTATCCATATATGAACTCACTAGACCCAATAACAACTCATTTTCCTCAAAATAGAAGAAAATATTTTGCTTAAAAATTTATGGGAAACATTTTCCGGATGGATAAAAAACACACCAATGCACCACCAATCCCAACCCACCGCACCCCACCCTTCACCACCCCCACCTCCTACACGTACCCCTACCCCTGCTCCCTACTACCCTACCAATCATAGACCACCCCTTACTCCCCCTACCCCCTTCCAACCTACACCCCCACAGCCATGAATACCGCCCACCCCACTACCACCACCTTGCCTATCCCCCCCCCTCCCCTGAATTTTCTATTTCATAATATTTAATTATAAATATATGAAAAAATTAATTTAATTTGAGAATATTTTTTTTATAAACATTAAACTTATATAATATGGGCTAACCCATAACCGACCAACTCATTTATCACCCAACCCATATTTGACCACATGAAATATAGGCACGTAACACATTTTTGTTCAACCATTTTCAATCTGCCCAAATCCAACCAAACCCATCCATTTTCCACCCCCCTATTTGTTTTGCACGTATTTCCCTTCAAATGCACCGGTCTTTAATTTTTGTCCCTCAAATTGCTAGTCTTTAATTTTTATCCTTTCGCTTAAAAGAGTGGCCGAAAATACCCCGAGATTATAGATACAAACCCCTGTTCAGTCAAAAAAATAACAATTTCGCAAGGCGCTTCGCGAAAATTATGCCTTATAAGACAGAATTTACCTTAAGGCAAAAGTTTGCAAGGCAGAATTTTTTTTTTTTTACTCTGCTGGAATTCTATAAAAGTCAGGCTCGAATAAGCCTAATTTTGCTACGGAATTCTGCCTTACAATTTTTTTTTTTGACTGAGTAAGGATTCGAACTCAGAACCCCGGAGTATTTAGGCGAAGGGGAAAATTAAAGACCAGCAATTTGAGGGACAAAAATTAAAGACGACCCCTGAATAACGACAATCGTGGAAATTGGCCATTCCTAGGGGAGACAAATCTTTTTGAAGCCCAAGAACTAGAGAAGCCCAGGCCCAAAAGTGTCTCTCCTTAGGTCCTCTACTGAAATCAAAGATGGAACCAATCTAAAATTCTCGTCCCGCCGGTGAACAACACCAAACGAGCCGAGCCCTATACTCCAATCCAACATTATTTATCTCCGCTTTCTTACCAGCTTTACAACATTTCTGATGTATCAAAAAATAGTACGTATCTAATTTCATTCTCTTCGCTTTTTCGTTTCTACAATTGTTGAAAACCTAGTTCCTTTTTTTTTTTTTTTTTTTTTTTTTTTAATAATAAGTTTATTCTGATTAATATTAGTTAATAGTAGTTGCTATTTCTGAGTTAGAAATCCGTAAAATCTGTAATTTTAAGGTATATTACAATTATTGATATTTTAGGTTCACAATTACCTAGTTCACATCCTTTTTTACCGTAGAATAATAGTAAAAACAGCAAATGAAGCTGTAATTTTTATAGTATTAGGCACACACATTATTTACCTTGAGTCCGTTATCTGCTTTACGTTCACGGTGTATCTGAAATGTTATGTATCTGAATTTATGCTCTTCGCTTTCGTTTCCACAATTGTTGAAAGACATTAGACTCTAACGTGAGCTTCTGTTAGTAGGTTTACACTTAACACTTAAAGAGTTAAAAGACTTAAAGATATGGGCTTGGACATATTCTTAAAAACATGGGCCTTAAACAATCATGTGAAATAAGTAGACCAAAAATCAAATTAATGATTAAAAGGTATAAAATATTTATAATTATTTATGAAAAACTAATATTATACATATAAATAATTATAAAATTTATGTATATAATTTATCAGTTTGGTTCGGTTATTTATTCGGTTATTTTTTAATAGAACCATAACCAAACCAAATATTGTCGGTTTTTAAAATTTAAAACCAAATCAAACCAAACCAAATGTCGGTTTTTTTATTCGGTTTGGTTTTGGTTTTAACCAAAACCGTGAACACCCCTAACGCTTAGTTAATAAGCGTAGTCATTGTTCTTTTGTTGAAAACCTAGTTCACATTCTTTTCTTTTGTTTAGATTAACAGTAGTTTCTTCTGAGTTAGAAATCTGGAGAATTGGTAAGTTTAAGGTGTATGACGATTACTCGAGCTAATCAGCATAGTCATTGTTCTTTGTTGAATATAATTTCTCAATATCATAGTCTATAGGGAATAACTATCTAGCTTGATATTTCCGTTATCTTCTTTACATTCCGGTGTATCTGACGTCATTCTCCTCCTTTCGTTTCTACAATTGAAAACCTAGTTCCCATCCTTTTTTGTGCAGAAATCTGTAAAATCGGTAGTTTTAAGGCGTATGACGATTAACTCGAGTTAATAAGCATAGTCACTTTTCTTTTGTTGAATCACTATCTAGCTTAATATCCATCTTTTTTCGTGTAGTAATAAGTAGTTGCTTCTCAGTTAGAAATCTGGAGAATCGGTATTTTTAAGGCGTATCATGATTACTCGAGCTAATAAGCATAGTCATTGTTCATTTGTTGAAAACTTAGTTCGCATCATTTTTCATATAGAATAATAAAAGTTGCTTCTTAGTTAGAAATCTGAGAATCGGTAGTTTTAAGCATAGTCATTGTTGTTTTGTAAAGTTTTAGGTTGCATTTGACTTCAGTCTCTTCGCTTTCATTTCCACAATTATTGAAAACCTAGTTCGCATCCTTTTTCCTGTAGAATAGTAAATAGTTGCTTCTCAGTTAGAAATCTGGAGAATCGGTAAATTTAAGGCGTATTACGATTACTCGAGTTAATAAACTTAGTCATTGTTCATTTACTGAATGTAATTTCTCGTTATCGTGAGTCTGATATGGTGATACATAATATCAGTGGAGAAGGAGAAACAACATTAGTGAAGCTGTAATTTTTATAGTCTTAGGTTGCATTTGAGCACTAGGAGCATGACTTCCATCTTTCGTTGCATACGGAGAGATCGAGCATAAGGAGTGCATGAAGTTTTGCTTAAACAGGAAACTGCCTTTCATGATAATAGAAGGTAGAGTGAATAACTATCTAGCTTAATATCAATCTTTTTCGTGATACTAAAAAGATTGATAACCTAGGTCCCATCTTTTTCGTGTATTAATAAATGGTTGCTTCTCAGTTAGAAATCTGGAGAATCGGTAATTTTAAGGCGTATCACGATTATTCGTGCTAAGAAGCATAGTCATTGTTCTTTTGTTTGAATATAATTTCACAATATCGTGAGTCTGATATGGTAATACATAATATTGGAAGAGAAGTAGAAACAACATTAGTGAAGCTGTAATTTTTATTGTTTTAGTTTGCATTTTGAGTAGCTAGGAGCATTACTTCCGTCTTTCATTGGGTACCAAGGAATCGAGCTTAAGGAGTTCATGAAGTTTTGCTTAGACAGCAAACTTGTTTTCACGATACTAGAAGTTAAAGGGAATAACTATCTAGCTTAATATCAATCTTTTTTGTGATAATAAAATGATTGATACCTAGTTCCCATCTTTTTTCGTGTAGAATAATAAATAATTGTTCTCGGTTACAAATCTGGAGAATCGGTAATTTTAAGGCGTCTCATGATTACCCGATCGAGCTAATAAGCATAGTCATAGTTCTTTTGTTGAATGTAATTTCTCAATATTGATATTGTAATACATAATATCCGCGGAGAAGTAGAAACACATTAGTGAAGCGGTAATTTTTATAGTTTTAGGTTGCATTTGAGCACTAGGAGCATGACTTCCGTCTTTCGTTGCGTACCGAGAGATCGAGCTTAAGGAGTTCATGAAGTTTTGCTTAAACAGGAAACTGCTTTTCGTGATAATAGAAGGTAGAGTGAATAGCTAGCTAGCTTAATATCAATCTTTTTTGTGATACTGAAAAGATTGATAACCTAGTTCGCATCTTTTTTCTTGTATTAATAAATGGTTGCTTCTCAGTTAGAAATATGGAGAATCGGTGTTTTTAAGGCTTATAACGATTGCTCAAGTTATTAAGCATAGTCATTGTTCTTTTGTTGAATGTACTTTCTCAATATCATGAGTTTGATATGGTAATACATAATGTTGGCGGAGAAGTACAAACAGCATTGATGAAGAATGTAATGTTTATAGTTGTAGGTTGCATTGGAACACTAGTAGCATGATTTCCATCTTTCATTACGTACCAAGAGATCGATGTTAAGGAGTTCACAAAGTTTTGCTTAGACAGGAAACTATTTTTTAGTGATACTAGAAGGTAGAGTGAATAATTATCTAGCTTAATATTTCTTCTAAACTCACTGGATCGTGATGTTCGTAAAGGTGCAGGTAAGACAATGATAAAACCCTAAAATTGAGCGTTAAGCATTACGGTGAGCATCAAAGCTCCATGGCATAGGTCTTAGTAGCCATGAGCTTATCTGAAAGGCTACATTACCCAAAAAGTATGACTGTCAAATTGATATATTAATTATTAGTATTAACTGTCAAATTGATAAATTAATTATTAGTATTACTTTTTGATTGTTAAAGGTAGTATATATTGATATTAGCAACTAGTTAGAGCTGTGAAGTAATTATAATGTTGTTGCCCTACGAATGGTGTAATGAGCCCAAAAAGTCAACCATGGGATCAATGTCATTTGCAATAGCTACGTTGCACCAAAAAAAGAAAAGTAAAGATATTCATCTGTATTTAATACTAATTACAGATTCCGATTTGCTCTTAAAAGTTCTTTCATTCTTTTTTTTCCATATAGTCCACCTGTCACTGAAGGAATAGAGGTCCAAGTTTTCATTTTGGCCTTGCCTAGATCCCTCTGGTGCCAGCCGTGGAGTTGTGTTATTTGGATTTAATGATTAACTTGCTTACACCACATTTGTAATTTCCATTCGTGGTCACTAGTATGTCATTCACCATAATTAATATTATGGTGAATGAACATACTAGTGACTAGGAATAGAAATTAGAAATTCAGTGCAAGCAAATTAATCATTAAATCTAAATTACAACTGTTGAGCTTTATACGAAGTGTTAATGATTAAAGGGAAAAGGGTCAAAATTGCTCCTAGATTATTGGAAATAGGACAACTATACCATGTGTCTGATATTGGTCCCAAAAAGAGGTCCTTGCCATTAGCCAACTGGCGAAGCTATGCCCCTTAAAACAAACAGATCTCAAGGCCTGATTTTGAAAAGGAAATGACCAGAGCCCCTCAACTACTTGAAATTGGATGATTATACCCTCCATTTGATTTTGGTCCCAAAAAACTTCTCACCGTTAGCCAACTTACCAACAGGTCTTAAATTACTTAACTGCAATAACTGCTAGGGGATTACTTTACTACAACTACTACACCAATACTACGTGTTCCATTTTAAATTTGGACTACACAGTACACATATAAAATACTTTAAACAATAAATAATGACTTTCTTATTTGAGTAAATTGCATCAACGACAAATGGGTCACGTCATCGTCTGTACACTGTGACGTAACAGTTCCTACTCTGCATGACCTCGTTTCATGAAGTACCAGATTATCTGCCAGCTGTTTTTTATACTTTTTTCTTTTCTCATTTTCACTTATTCATTTTAAACTGAAAAATGCATTTAATTCAAAACCTTTTTAAAACTTTATTTTGGAATAACAAAAACGTCTTAGATACTATTCAACGTATTCCCTCGTAACTAGTCATAGTCGTAGTAAATAATCCAAAGTCTCAAGATTCTCTAGTCCCCATAAGCACAAAGTACTCTTAGTAGTGTAATTAATTTGTGATAGGGAATATAAGTTGTGTGTCATTTGTATTACTGTTTTGAATTGTGTACATAATACCAAAATTCTAAAATAATGGTGTTAATATCTTGAATGCAATAAAGTTATAACATGGCCTGCCCGTTGATCTCTTTTGAGGATTTGGAATCCGTTTTCATTTGTAACTTCTCTGGAGGGAGCAAAGTTCATTAATTGACTCCAGATAGACTCCTTACCTTTAATATGCACACAATTTAAGTCCTCTTAATATAGTACTAACTGTGGTGTTGTACGATTTTGGGGAAACAATGTATATTATCACTGTTTGCGTGTCTTGAATCGTCATCGGAGCTGTGGTGGCTGGTGTAGAAGGCTGCACTGGTGGGTGGTTTGGAGGGTATGAAGTAACCGGAGATATATTTATTCTGTAGGAATTTCTCTCGACTTTAAGAGGAGTTTGGGGGAGGATCTTGTAGTTTTCTCCTCATCTGAGATGGTGTTTCGTCAATGGATCTCGCGGGAAACCCAGGTGGCGTCAAGTCCATTTGATTGAAGATTATTTGCGGATGTGTATGATATAACCGGGGTTTCAAAAAGTAGACGCAGGTCCACTTGAAGGTGCACGAATTTGGGTCCGAAGTGATGGTCAATATTAGTTATACGCGTTATGTAATATGTTATCCACGCCAACACTATTAGGGAATACGAGCTATTTTAAACCCTTTTTCCTCTTTCAGAGATGCTTATTATGTGGGATTATTTTTTGATCAAGAAATATCATGTGGGATTGTAACAAGTAGACGCTAAACTGGAACAAGTAAAGTTAGGGGGGCGGACCAGTTCTGCAGATGTGTGCGATTTGGAAGTGTCATGTCATATATTAGGCCTTTTAGTTAGTAATGTTCACTAAATTTGGGTTTTGTTTTTTCCAACGTATCATAATTCTTTTCCAATTCTTCTGTCCATGTAGTTATTTTTTCCGTGAAAATTACTTATTATTGCATTGTATTTGCGTGTGTGTTTGTACATGCACACACACATCCATATATACACACAGATATATTCCTTCATCTGCATCTTTCTTCATTGAAGTGAATATCCTATTTGATATTTGCGCTTAAACTTCTCTACGATTTTCACCTCTTGACAACAGTGCTGGATCTAGAGTTTATAGAGGTCCTTTTGTAGCTCATGGCAGAATCTCACAGTATCCACCTCTTTTTGGTTTCTCTTTCCTCCAGGAATATGTTTTACAGAATGCTATTGGATGCTTTTGATACTTGGTGGGAATCTATCTAATTTGCTTTCTGAAGAAGGGAGAGGTATACTTATTTGACAAGGTATATTTAATTGTTAATTCATTTCTCTGGTTACGAAACTCATACCATTAACTTAACCTGAGGTGCATTAATCTTTGATTATTAAGCATATATACACTGCAAAATAGATGGGGTCTGGTAAAGCTACAAATTCATGAGAACAAATTCAACGAGTTCCGCACCTGTATTAAATACCCGCACCCGAGTCCGAGCAATAAATATATATTACAACAAATAAAGTCTATTTCTCGATTAACTAAAGCTCTTGAACTAAAACCAATACTCTCAAATTTAGTTCTTTATAAACTCGTCGTATTTTATTCATAACATATCTCGTGTAATAGCAAAACATTCTCACACTTTATATAACTGTAATTATATGACATAAACCAATAAATCGAACCAAATACCCAATTGATCTATACTTCTCAGTCATAAATGTAGTCAAAACACCCAAGGTAAGTTGGCCAAATCCGGTGACGGTCCCACTCCCACACCTACACCCATGTCGTGTCAACACATGCGTGGCAAGAATTTTGAAGAGTCCCAGCAACATAGCTGAAGACACTCTGCAGTGTTAATGATTATGTTTTAGTTTCATTTCTAGTGATCTGTTTTTTGAAACTTTAGCCCCTCCCATGTTCAACAGAAATCTCTTCCTCCTTGCATACCTATCAGTTATTATGGATGGGATCATACATTTTAAGTTATTTAACTCGTTTATGTTTGTCGTCGGTTCCCTCTCTGTCTCTTGCTAAATGTTTTTCCTTTTTCAGGTCATAACCTTGTTGGAGTAACTGCTAAAGCAAGGAGAAGTTATACGAGGGAATACAAAGGTTCTTTTAGTTGAGTATAATTTAATCCATCTAGTCATGGACCAATACAAAAGAAATTTTCTCAAGCAACGCTCGAACCCCCAATTCAAGAGGAAGGCAGGCACTAAAAATGCAAGGAATTTTTCTAGTCATGAGCGATCATCTGAAAATTCTCAAGGTTCAGATACTACCTATTGTATACTTTGTCAATCCAAAAAAATTGGTAGCGTAATTGGAAAAGGTGGTAACATAATCAAAGCCTTGAGAGAGGAAACTCAAGCAAAGATTACAGTTGCTGACAGTGTTCCTGGTTCTGACGATAGAATAGTATTCATCTCTAGTCCCTCTACGAAGTTAGCTAGGAGACAAGATACTGACAAGAACAATGAAAATCCAGAGACAGGGGAAGAAGATGGTGCCATGGAGCCGCATTGTGCTGCGCAAGATGCGCTGTTAAAAGTTCACAATAGGATTGTTGAGGAAGACTTGCATGGAGCACAAGATGAGGATAAGAATGAAATTGAAATAATCACGCGTCTCCTTGTTCCGAACAATATGGTTGGATGCCTTTTAGGAAGAAAAGGCGATGTTATTCAGAAATTGCGAAGTGAGACTGGGGCAAGCATTCGTGTTCTCTCTGCTGAGCATCTGCCAGCTTGTGCTATGACCACTGATGAATTGGTCCAAGTAAGTTTCATGTTCTTTTCTTAGATTGTGTAGTTTCTTTTTTTTATTTTTAAGGTGAGTGAGTTTTGAAATGAACTTTCATTGCTTGGAGAGTGTGATAGTGCAGAGGATGAAAAGGAAAGAGTATTGTTTACTTAAACTAAATGTTCATCTGTACTGATCTTAGTTCTGCATGTAGCAGTTACGTTGATCAGATATCTTTGCTTTGTTGTACATTTTTTTTTCCTTGTGCTTATCTTCAATTCTCTACTAGTCCTGATATTTAGTGCTAGAATATCTTTTATGTTCCACCATTGTTTAGCTATTCTAGTCCTTGAATGTTAGATGAGCTTTCCAGTAGCTATTGTTTATCTGACTTGTAGTTGCCTCATTGATCTTTTATTGAACTTAAAAAAACAAGATGCTTCTTTTGATAATTTATGCTGCACCTATATGCTCTTCAGCAACTAATCAAGAAATAAATTGCGGAATAATAAATCACACAAGGATTTATGACCTATCTCCAATAGGATTTCACCAAAAAACTCCACTAAAAACTCAAGCAGTTTTAAGATTGCAACTCCTTGCAACTTAAGGAATTTACCGGTGACCACTACATCACCTATCCCCCACACTACAATTCTTCACTAATTGTAGTTACTTCTTCAAAGACTATCCTGTCTAAGATGCCTTTACAACTCAAAACAACACCCAATTCGAATTTTCTATGAATGTAAAAGGTTACAGTTTGAGAACAAAGAATCTAACTATTACAAGTCAAAGACCTGTATGAATATATTTTGATAGGAACAGGTTCTTCTTTGTTGTAGTTGATTCTCTCTCACTTGAAGAGACTCTGAATAATTTCTCTCTATTTGCTCTGGAGTCTCTTGTCACAGTTTCAAAAAAAAAGTCTCTTGTCTTCAACAGCATCAGTGTGATGCTTTTTATAGGAGTATGATGACCGCTTCTTGTGAACAAATATTCTCCAAATCCAACCAAGACTTGGTTCAAGAATCCAAGAACCAATCCTTGTTGACTTTGGATTCCAATCCTGCGCCGGCCTCCAATTGTTTTCGCCTATTTCAAAGCTAATTCCATATATTCAATTATGGTAATATTTCCATGTCTTGAACTTGTATTCCTTGTAGAATTGAATTAAGCCTTAATCCCAATTCTTCAAGTGTTCCTTTTCGCTTTGGAACAGCTTTTCCTGCTTGGACCAACAGTCTCCAGTTCTTCTGCAATTTGCAAAGGACCTGGTTCTTTTGGTGTTTGTGCAATCCTGTTGCCAGCGTTACCAGTTCCTTTATATGTTAGGGACCTGGTTCTTGTATATATTTGTCCATCCTTCTTGTTCATTGTCGATCATCAAAACTTCATAAGATCTTGAATTAAAATTCAGATCAAAGCAGCTTAACATTTTTGAAAAGCAGCAAGTTTCTGTGCACTTAGCTAATGTCTATGCTCTAAATTTTGCAATTGGCAGCCGTGCCAGATTTTTGTTCGGCTCTCTCTCTCTTTTTGGGCAGCCATGCTGTTTTTTCATATGAAACATCTATAGATCATTAGCTAATTTGTGATTTCAACTCTGTTTGGTCTCTTGGTTTTGTGGTAATTGCCTTTGTCGGGATACAATCATGTTCCGAACTACTATTTTTTATTGGGGGATTATAATCCCCTAATTTTAGTTAATTTTCTTGCTAATAGTTTTTGGGGTTTAATTTAAGTATCTATTTTGGCCATATCATGTCAAAAGAATTTTCAATGCTGGTAGGTTTTTTCAGATATCAGGTAAACCTGCTTTGGTAAGAAAAGCCTTGTATGAAGTATCAACTCTGTTGCATCAGAATCCACGCAAAGACAAACCAACCTTGAGTTTTCCCACGGTACATGGTGCTAAAGGTTTTCACCCCCCTGGTCCTCCCATGGAAAATATGATTCCTCCAGGAAAATCAATGTGGTCTCAAAGTAAAAATAATTTAAATGGTATGCCACCTGCATTAGGGGTGGGAGGGTATAGGAACCAGCTTTCTGGATTTGCTCGTGAGGATTTTGATTATGTTCCTCCCCCTTGTGCTGGCGAAGCTCCAAGTGATTTCACCATGAAAATTCTGTGTTCAGCTGCAAAAATTGGTGGTGTTATAGGCAAGGGGGGCTCCAATGTAAAACAACTGCAGCAGGAAACAGGAGCGAGTATACGTGTTGAGGATGTCTCACCCGAATCTGATGAAAGAGTTATTCGTGTCTCCTCTTTGGAGGTATGTTTCCCATTGAGGAATCATAATATTCGCATACTCATAGCATGTCACTAAGCCATTGTTTTCCTTCCAGTCTCTTTGGGAACCCAGATCACAAACTATTGATGCCATCCTTCAGCTTCAAAGTAAAACAAGTGAATTTTCTGACAAAGGAATTATCACTACGAGGCTTCTTGTTCCCTCAAATAAGGTTGGCTGCATTCTTGGACAAGGAGGACAGGTTATCAATGAGATGAGGAGGAGGACGCAGGCGGATATTCGTGTTCTTTCCAAGGACAATAAACCCAGATGCGCATCTGCAGATGAAGAGCTTGTGCAGGTCATTTATCTGTAGTATGCAAGTTTAGACTAGTCACTTCTGGTTCACATCTGTCCTAGTTTCAATTTTCTAGTGCATGCCAGTACTGTTGTTTCCATGATTTTGTGAGAAATTTCAATCTCAAAGTAATTGAAGCTCCATCTATTCAGATTTCTGGAAGCATTGGTGTTGCAAAAGATGCCTTGGTTGAGGTTTCTTCAAGGCTTAGAGAAAGATGCCTTAAGGATGGAAGTAGTAAAGTGGAGCCTACTCCTGTTAGGCCACTTCCTGGATTTGTTCCTTCAGAGGATTTCCGAAGTGGAGATCCACTACGTTCAGGTGTGATGGGTGCTGGAAGCTCTAGAAGATATGAACATTTGAAGGTATGAAAGATCATCTTGCTAATGTTGCTTCTACTGGAGCTTATACCTTGACTTTTGTTTTGAAAGCGGTGGTGCCTGGGCCAATTCATACCTTTATTTCTGATCTTCTATTTTGGTGTTAGGAGTAGTGCGATATGTTTGTTGTAACCTCTTTACTAGGATAATTCACATTAGGAGAACCTATGTTACTCGGACTCTTCAAAAATATAGACGGGTGCGTGTTGGATCCTCGAAAAGTAGTGTATTTTTTGAGGATCCGACATGGGTGCGGCAACACTTTTAGAGAGTCCGAGCAACTTAGAGGAGAACACCTAGTTCTACCAACATGCCAGTATGTCCTGCAGAAGGCATCATCTAATTCATTTAAAGGGTAGTAATGTGATGATGCACCAATCCTGTATTCAAAATGAATTTACTGGAATTGTATATGGGACATGCCTTCCTATATACAGAAGCTTCTTAAATATACTTATGCCTCATTTCTATCTGATAGTATTTTCCCCTTGAACACATATCTGGATGGTTTTTTTCGTAACCGTGGTACCCGGGCCACCGTGCGTGCACTTCGACTAATTGCTCGGGATACCTGCGACCTCCCACCAACAATAAGTACCAGGTAATTTTGCCCACCAAGGTTAGGACAGATGGGAAGAACTCACATAGTGTTTTTGTCTCTGCTGGGATTGAACTTGAGAGCTCATGGTTCTCAATCTACTTCATTGACCACTAAGCCATATGTGCACCTATATTTGGATGTTGAATAAGTGACTCGTCACACTTTTCTGGGTTATGGAAACCATTTGCTGCCTTGGTCTTTTCAGTTGGTCCGGTTGACTAAAGAAGTGTCACATTCTCTCTGTAGGGTGCTGTTCGTGAATATGACCATCCAAGTTATCCAGATCATCCCATTGACACTAGGTACTACCAATTCCTCAATTTGTTCTTTTATGATTGCTTTTTCTGTTGCAGTTGATCTGATCACCATTTTGAACTCCAGATACTCAAGTATCAGTAGTCCCCCAGAGATGAAGTTTCCAGACCATTCTTTTGGTTCTGCAAAAGGAACAGGAGGGTATAACATTAATGAGGTAAATTACTCTCTGCCTAGAGCTACTAATAGGTGGTTTAGTGAGTTCTTTTGGTTGTTCATTCGGTCCAACCAGGTAGAAGACTTACTTTATGTTGTTCCCCTCCATTTTTGGATGATACTAGACCTATTTGGGTGAACTGCTGGATATTTTACTCTGATTCCCCTTTTCTTTTTCATGATACAGAAATCTTATAAATCCTTCATGTTCTCCATTTTTATGTTATCATATATTCGGGACATGCTAGAAAAATTACATGTCTTTTACATGTATAAAACTCTGTATGTTAAGATGCGTTCAATTCATGATAAAATTCTCTTTCTAAGTAGTGTAGTTCCTTTTTCCGTTTTATTGTTGTCTTTTGTATTATACAATTTGTATTATGATCTTTATATATGCATATAAGTCGTTTGTAATGATATTTTTTTTAGTAATAATTATATTTTGATTCATGCTGTTATGTTGGAAAACCATATAATTATTACTAGTAAGAGATAGCATATTTGTTCTCTTAAAAAATTGTTATGATATAGCTGAATGTATGAGTCATGATATGCATAATTACCCAAATGACAAAATACATAAACTGTGTAATATAAAAAGTCATTTATAGAGCATATAATACATTTCAAGTAGCTTTAATATTACATAAAACGTAAGTCCGGGCATATGTATTTCCCAAGGAGATGGAAATGTGAGGTTTTCAGGAGATCAGGGACAAACATAGCATCCTTGGAAGGAAAAGAGATAGGAGGGCACATTTGGGGAGAGCTGAGAAGGGAGGAATTGGAAGGACAAAAATTATTGAGTGATATTCTTCCTAATGCACCTAGAATATACAAGTTCACTAAAACCTTCATGATAGAAACCTGAGGAAATGGGAGCTCAACGATGGAGTAGTCTCTTATTACCAAACAATTACAGCAAGAAGGAGAACTAGAGGCCAGCTGCGGATTAAGTAACATTTCAGAGGATTAGTAGGGGTGAAAGTGTAGCAGATGATAGATCTTTGATAAAGAAGAGTTGATGGAGGGCATCAAGACTAGTGAGAGCAGTAGTGTTCTGGGTCTTCATGGGTTTATGATGGTCTTCTTCCTTCATTGCTAGGAATTAATAGAGAATCATGTGATAGGATGCATCCACTATTTTACGAATGGCACTTTTAAGAAGAGTTTGAACTCATTTTCATTGTGCTCTTTCAAGAATGGGGCCAAGGACACATAAAGAGTCTTCTAGGTCTATTAGTTTGGTAGAGTGTCTATAAAATATTGTTGCATTTAAGAAAAAGAAGTCTATCAAATGATGGCTTATGTTCCTATCGATGAGCTTAAATCGATAGTGGATAATCTCAGTTCCTCATCTCAATGTGCATTTCTGGAGGTGCAATTTTTTGCACCCATTTTTTGTTTCTAATATATGATGGATTCAAGGCTAAGAAGTGGTAATTGATAGGTTGGGCTCACGATTGCAGCAGTTGTGAATTCTTTTTATACATGTGCTTGAGAGGATGGATTTTGGACAGACCTAGAGTTCAAGTCCTAGCCGAGGGAAGAAAACAATAGGTGTTTCTTTCCATTTGTCTTAACTTCGGTTGATAGAGTTAGCCGATACCTATGTTGTTAAAAGGTAGCAGATACACAGGAGCTATTATTCATACTTACATATCCACATAAATGTGGTGTGGGGTTGGTAACAGCATGAGAAATGGATTATTTATTGAGGCGATGTTGCTTTCGGAACTTGACTTCTGATTTCTATTTCATGTAGTTCTTATTGCTAATTATCGTTTGTTTAAATCACAGTTTGCTGGAAGTAGTGCAAGATTTCGGGATCCTCGTTCTACCGGACCTGGATTTATTGATGATATTCGGGGGCCATCAGATCATGTGAATGCTGGGCACAATTATCCTAGGTCTTCCGAGAATTTGAATCCTGGGCGCTCTACTTATCAAGGATACGGGTCTCCTGCTGGACAGGGCAGCAATATTCAGCAAGGTGCTTACCACCCGAGCTACGCTGCTCAACAAAGTGGTTATCAGAGTTATACAGCTAAAGGTGGCTATCCTAGTGGTAGTCCTTCCCAATTGCCTTACCAGAACACTAATCCTCATCAAGCTCCATATCAGAACATCAATTCACAGCAGCACCAGCACCAGCACCAACACCAGCACCAGCACCAGCACCAGCAGCCACCGCCATATCAGAATATGGCTGCACAAGGTTCCTACCATTATTGATGCTTGATACTAAGTTCCTCAGAATGCTACACAAGCAATCCAACTGTAGGATTTCCTTTTCCTCTTCCCATTCTTGCTTCTATAGGTTTCCCGGTAATAGGGATATCTGCGAGAACTCGGGACTAATCCCGAAAGAGGGGTCTTTCTTTATGGTTATCTAGATATGGCAGGTTTTAGTCACTTTTGTACCATAATTTAATCTCATGTTGTGCTATAGTTGTTGCTGAAGTGTCGGTAAGAGATTAACTTCTTGCACTCTATGGAACTTCTCTTCCTGCCCCCCTTGATTGGTTAAGAGTAGCGGATTATGGTTGAAGAGGTTAAGTAGTTAATTGTTTCGCAATATTTTCAGAGACCTTGCTTCAGGTTTCCTCTGCAACATTTAACTTGTGGTTTATGGTATTGCACTTAAACTCCCTAATTTGGATTTCGTGGTAATGAGATTGTCTTAAAATGATAAAATTTCCTCTGCTGTTCCAAAATTGCTCTTTTGTAACCTTATTGATTCATGGATATTAGTGTAATCTGGAAAACAAAAATAATTTGACGGATACCAAGGTTTGTGATACAAACTAAGGGAAAACGTTGTTGCTATATTGCAATATTTTGTTTAAATTCTACCACTAACCACCTTATATCTTATAGGCCTTGAACATAGCACAAGAAAGAAAATCAATCGAGACTACATTGGTTTGTGCCTTTTGGCACCACAAAGAAAATTTGGAGGTTTTATATTCCTCGTGTTAGAGACCCTTTCTTTTAGTGTACTACGTTCTTGAACTGATAACCATTTTTTGGCTAAACTAGCCTCCTTCGTCCCTTGCAACCAAGAAGGAGCATTATTGTTAGTGTCCTATAGTTTTTGCATCAACGTAGATGATAATTTTCTTTAGGTAAGCTTCCCATTCCTTAAGGCTTAAACCTTACATCTCCTCGTGATAATTAAGTTCATTATAGGTTAACTTAACAAAACATAAATTCATTTATGAGAAATGGGAAGTCATTAAATCACATATTTCCACATTTAGCTTACACTTCTTAAATGAGAAGAGTTTAAGTCATTTTCATAAACGAATTTGCTAAGTCCAATATTCAATCTTTCATATTTGTACTCCTATCAATATTAACTATTGTAACAATATATTCACAAGAAGACCGTGCTCGTCTCACCAAGAAAAGTAAACTATGTCTTATTTGACAAAATTTCAAAGTGAACATGTTGATGAATTAATATCGAGAATACTTGTTATTGATTTTTGACTTTGTACGAATATATATTAGGGCAATGATTTAGTTAGGGTTGGGGGTCAGAGTATCGTTTTATTATTTAAGTACATAAATAATTATGATTTAATTTAAATATTGAGTACGAGTAAGTATTTAATGATAGTAATTTAGCATCAGTAATTCAAGTCTTTCAAAGATCATTTTAATGGTGTTTTGAGAGAATAAGTCCAGAGAAATTACAGAGAAAGTTATTTTACTACTCCCTCCGTCAATTTTTATTTATCATGTATTGACTTGACACATTCTTTAGATCATAAATAGAATGACAATTTTACTATATCACCGCTAATTAGTACTAAGTCATGTAATGATTGAAATCCATCAAACTACTTTAAAATTCGTGCGGCCACTAATAATTCTTTGAAGTTTTCAACCCGATAATTAATGATAAGGGTAAAATGGGTATGAAATGATAAATTATTTCTTGATTGTCCAAATTGGATAAGTAAAAGTGGACATCTAATTTTAGTATACATGATAAGTAAAAATAGACCGAGGGAGTATACTTTGGACCAAAAAAGGGCCTGTAATAATTTATTTATTTTTTAAATTGAGGCAACAGCTTTGAAAAGGATAAATTGTAAATCTTGTCTTTCATCATCGAAAATACTGTTGGTGCGATTTAGTGTGGTAAAGAACCTTAGTTAAATGCTGAATAATGACATGAAGACACTAACGATAAAGAAATGACACATTTTTAATGGCCTACGTCTTCATGTATGCATAATTCCCTAGATTCCGTCTTCTCTCTAGTTTCTACCCAACTCACTCAGATGAAATTTTAGAACCACCATCAAATCTAGATGTGATTACTTTAGACTTCTGAAGAGCAAGAACGATTGTATCTTCCATGGCGATACTCAGTAATCATCAAAGTGTTTTGAGAAATACCTCAGGGGTAAACTCTGAGGGCTGGTTATAATATGAAAGGATGACCTCATGAAGATTGAGGACCTATCCATCACCAACCAGGGGATCCATGCCATTGTGAAGGTACATAATTCTAACCACCAATGGTACTTTAGTGCTATTTATGCTAGTAATACTTTCTCTGAAAGGAAAATTCTTTGGGATCAACTCTGCGATTTTTCTAATACTATAACTGGTAGCTGGCTAGTGGGAGGTGACTTCAATGAAATCCTTAAAGCCTCTGATAAATTTGTATGTGCGTTTTGACCATTTTACCCCTGCTGATCCATTTTCGAGACTAGGAGCGAGTCTAGTGAAAAATTAAGGAGTTAGAATCCTTAAATGAAGGAATTTGACCAATAGTTAACTTTTGGGTAAAACAACCTTTTTCGAATTTTCGTCGATTCCATGAGGTTCGGAGGGTCGATTATGACCTAGTGGGGTGGATGGTTCGGTTCCCGAGATGTTTGATTGTATTTTGTGTATTTGTATGAAAACTTGTTTTATTTCTTTTGGGGTTTGACTTACTAAATTAGACATCTGTTGAGAATTTCGAGGCCATGGGTGAGTTGAGACTTAGGGTTTCACCCAAATTGGGGGTTTTTGTCTATATTCTAATTTGAAAGGTCTAAAGTGGTTAGAAACATATAAATTGGAGGATTATGATTGTTGGGACTGAGGATAGGATAAATTCACCCTTAAATGATGGTTTTTCCCTTTTGGATGATTAGGGGTATTTTGGGTATTATTTCCCAAATATTGATTCTTATTTGATTAGATGGTTTGTTGCTTACTTAGCATTGTATTGCTAGACTTTGAGCGTTTCGAGGCGTTACAGAAGGGAAAAGCTCCAGCGGAGTAGTTGTGTTCATTCCAGCTCTGCATCTGAGGTAGATTATGGCTTACTTGAGTTAGACTTTGATTAGTAGCTTGTATATGTAGTAGAATTGACAGGAGAAAGAATGATTAGGCTTTCGTGCATGAAGTCCGGTTGGTTATTACTTAGGTTGATATGACTTCTGATTATGTGGGCTTGTCGCCATTTCTTTATGTATTGAACATGAGGTGTATTTGTTGTGAATTGGAAGGAAAGGGTTAATATGTACTCTTCTTGATATGTGAGATAGCTTGTATGTTCATGCTGTTGTTGAGTTGATTATCTGATCTTGATATGACTTGTGGCATGAGGACTTGTATTCATTGACACTGATATTATTGATTGATCATGCTTCATATTGAGTTCTAGACTTGAACCACGTTGGGACTCATCTTGTGATCGGATATATATAGGGCACATTTAACTGGGGGTGAGGATGTTGCCTAGTTATGAGCTCGTGATCCGAGGTCAGTTTTCGAGTGAGTGGTACATGGACACTGTGGGTCCCCTGCAGGTTATGACTATTATGCGAACAATGCCCTTAGCATGTTTGTACGGTTGAGATACTATCATGGATTGAATTGTATTTAACTTATCTTATTCTTGTGATGTATTGTTGATTAGTTGATGATTGAATCTTGATACTGTGGTATTGTTGTCTTTGTTGTGCCTATCTGCCTATTTTGTTGGTTTTACAAATGTATGCATGATACTAATCTTAGTCGGCCTATGATATCTACCGGTACATAGTGTTTGTACTGATACTACCTTGATGCACCTTTTTATGAGTGCAGATTGCGTTCCACAGACTTCTTCCAGACCTCACAATTAGCTTGAGGCTATTTCCCGTTCAGATCAGAGGGTGAGCTCCTATCTGTGCCATGCCGCCTGAAGATCTTTCCTTATTGATGTCTATTTCATTTCTAGACACTTATACTATTCCATACAATTATTTATTCTTAGACAGCTTTGTGTTTTAGAATTCTTGTACGATGACTTTCAGATCTTTAGGGTTGTAATAGCTTAGATTTTCACACTTTTATCTTATTATGGCATGGCTAGACAGTTTATGGTTTAGCTTCATTGTTATTAATTTATAAATGGGTTATTGATTAAATAATTTACTAAGGGGATGGTTTGCCCACCAGGGGGGTTAGTGGGGGTGACATCATGACGGGTTGGGTCATGACAAAGTTGGTATCAGAGCCAAGGGTTCGTTGATCTCGTTGTACAAGGACATGTCTAGTAGAGTCTTGCAGATCGGTACGGAGACGTCTGTACTTATCTTCGAGAGGCTATGGGACACTAGAAAAATTCAAATTTTTTCTTTCTTTCGCGCTACTTGATTCCAATTGGTATCTGGATGATTCAATTTGGTATCTAACTTTTCATTCTATTTCTCACAGATGGTGAGGACTCGTGCGAGGGCAGCTGTTGATGAGGTACCCTAGCTGTCCGCTGGGCCTGCAGCTCGTGGACGAGGCCAGGTCAGAGGTCGTGGTCGTGGTACAGGCCGGGAAACAACACCAGCTAGGGGTGGGACTCCTGCGGCTGGTCAGGTTCGTGCTAGATCCCCCGCGCCTTAGGTAGCTCCAGATGAGGCAGCAGAGTTTGCAGCAACACCAGCTCAGCTAGACAAATATGGCTACTCCAGTGTTGTCAGATGTTATGGTTCGAGTGTTGAACCTGTTGAACGGTTTGACTGAGGCAGGTGTGTTACCAGCTGCTCCAGATGGCTAGGGTGTGAGATTAGGTGATCCGGCTCCGGACAGGGTTCGTTCCCTAGGGGCACAGCATCTTTGCAGCTATGGATCCATGTATGGATGAGGCTCCAGGACCTAAGGTATTTCTTAGACCAATTGCAAGGCCGGTGATGACCGGTGAGGAGCATGATTTGTTTTGGAGGTTTATTAAGATAAAACCTCCAGTTTTCTATGGCACTGAGATTAAGGATGCTTATGAGTTCATTATTGACTGTCACGAGAGCCTCCATAAGTTGGGGGCAGTTAAGAAGCATGGTGTTGAGTTTGTGACCTTTCAGCTCTTAGGTGATGCCTGTTACAGTTCGCATTTCACGGGAGGGGTTAGTGCTCGGAAAGCTACTAAGAACTTGTTGGTGCTCTTTCGGAATTATTTTGAAAAAGAGTCGCCACCTAATTTTTAGGAAATAGGAAAACCAAGGGTTAAGGATTTATTCAAACTCCGTGAAAGATCCTTCGTAATCCAAAGTTCTAGGTAAGGGTTCTGGTGATCCCCTAGGGAAGGTGTTAGAGACCCTAGTATTAAGGATCCGTACTATACGGTTAACCTTTGAATTCCAGTGTGTGACTATCTGCATGAACTGTTTATTTAGTATTTATTTTCCACGTTATAAAAGATTTTCATTGCTTGCATATAAAAAAAAATGATTATATCCCCTTTATAAATAGGATAGTTTAGGTTTGGATTTATAATATCCCGGTAAGAATAGGCTCCTTTTATGTATAAGAATAATGTATTTTGTTTGTAAAATATCAAAATATTTTGGTGGATGCATATGTACGTATATATTGGTATATAACATCTTTTTCTTGTTCATGTTTCAATCACACACTTTATCTCAGGTCCATCCATATAGTGCGTTGGAACGCCTTGTCCTAAATTCTTGTATTTACGAACGTATTCCACTCATTTTGAATAAGTTCGGCTTTATATATATAAAATGGTTTTTCTATTACTCTTGAAACCGTGTATTCATATTTACACAAAAAATGCTTACTTTTTGTTTTTTTAGGTGGGTTTGAGCCCAAATTGCCTTTTTTTCCTCCTTCCAAAATTAGATGGGGTCGTGGCCCAAAACAGTATATTTTCAGGTGGGCTTTGGCCCAAAATTGCTTAACTTCAAATTATCTTTTTCCGAAAAAACTTGCTTTAGCTTATGAAGTGGAATTCCATAAAAACTGGTTCGAATTTTAAAAGAAATACCGTATCATTTTTGCACTTTGAAATCCTTTGTTTTCGTTTAACTTATCAAAACCATTTGTTGTTCTTTTCAAGTCTTTCAAATCATTATGTTTAATCCGTGTTTCGAAAATTATCTAGGGATCTAAAGTCGACTAAACGGTATATGCACTATTTGCCTAAGATGTCTAGTTCAAATGATAAGGATTCCACTATAATACACTGTTTCTTACAAGTTTTGTACAAATACAATACAATCAATCATAAAGTAAAACAAGTAAATAAGAAACAAGTTAGGCTAGGGGCGTACCAAGCCCCTAGTTAACCATTTTTACCCATGGCTGGGCATTCAACACGTTCTCGTACATATTAGCTTCCCTTTAACGATTACTGACTGTTCATGTTTTGAAAGAATTGACCTGTTGGGCCTTGGTCCAACATGTTTAGCGTCGACCAGGCCCAAGTGGCCTTTTTTTGAGTGCAATCGGGTCAAGAATGGACTTGGAGCCTTTTCTGTGTTTCCAAACTTAAACTCAGCCACATATAAGACAATATTAAGTTAAAAATTGAAATGAAAACTCAACCTTAAGGCTAAGTCTAAATTTTTGAACTAAACCTTATCTCAAGTATAGAAACTCAGAATTAGGTTTTTTTCTTCTCCTTCTTTTTTTCTCTCCCTTTCCCTTGAAATTGAGGGTTTTATTTAAAGAACCTAAAAAGACAGAAACCCTAATCCCCAATCGATGTGGGACAAATCATTTTTTTCTGAAACTATGCTTTAATCTAAAATGAATGACTCAGATTAATGCGAAATAGCGATGAAGGGCTAGATTTTAGCCTATCTATCCTCAATCCAATCGGCTCTTGACGAACCAATGAGATTCAAGGATTTGTCCAGGTCAAAACGAAGCTAATTAAGGCAAGTGTACTGGTATCAACGTAAACAATGGAAAAGCAAGAGAGAGAGAGGATTTGATTTTACCTTCTAAGGCAGCGTTTTGTGAGAATGGGAGGAGAGAGACTAGTTTGCATTAATTGCTACTCGTTTTGGCTATGCTAGGACTGACACGCCTGAAATGTTGCCATTTCCGGCAACCGTGACGTGTGAAGGGAGAAGGGATGGGGCGGAGGCGCTAGGGTTATGAGAAACCCTGAAGGCAAACGACCCCTTTCATTTGGCTGAGACTTGGCCATTTAAACTTGTTTCTTGTTAGGCCAGGTCGCGGTCCTTATTGGATCGGGCCCGACCGATTTTCAGAAATAAAAGGGGGCGGCCCAAATGCTATATACATATATATATATATATATATATACGTTATACACGGATATACATGTTTATTTATGTATATATGTATATCGGGAAAAATACGTAATTTTACTAAATAGGAAAAAAAATAAAATCTTACTAGTTAAATCATTTCAAATATAGCCATAATTTGATAAATTAATCAATTAATGGCTAATTGCATAAATAGACTCGATTTTGCGAATATGGCCTTAATTGGAATTAGTCCATGAAACTGGTCATTTCAATTTGAGCCTTAATCGACTAATCAATTGATTATTTAGATTGTAGCCATAACTAAACACATAATAAGTAATTTTTTAAACATAACCACAATTAAACATCTAATTAGTCACGATTATATTTTACAAATCACAAAAATGTAAATTGATCATGTAGGAATTAAAGTTTGAGGTAAAATCATTATTGATTTAGTTAGTCAGATTTCTTGAATTAAACGAGAAAGTAAAAATGCTTGTTAATTGATTTTAACAATTAAATAAATAATTGTTTTTGAATTATTCCCTTGATTGGTTTTAACAAATGTCTCATAAATGTGTAAATTAATTTTCCACGTGATTTATAGTTTTATAGAAATTATTTTTCCAAATGAAAATGGCGAAATATTATCCAAATAATTTTTGTAAAATCATCTTGATTTTGTAGAAAAATACATATTTCACCCTGTTTAATATCCAAGGACTATGAGAAATTAAAATAACTTATGGGAGGTCAAAAATTAGGTGTCAACAACTACCCCTTCGATGTTCGGGGATGGCAAGACCATCCCTGAGCAACGAAATTTGACTAACCCTAATTTTTTACTGCTCCAATGCATGTTACCCCCCATTTTTATGCGATTTTTAGATATGTGGGCCAGACCCTGGCTTCTGGGTTTCCTACATACCTCGGGCTGTACGAGAATTTAGGCTACTTGTAGTTTGACTCAGACTAAATACTTTGAGTGATTTGAAGGAAAGTCCTAAGATCTTCAGTGTTGTGACCAAAATATCTCCGGACGGCTATTAGAATGTGACCGACTCTCTGGTCTCGAGCCCGCCTACATATCCCTGGTTTCTAGGAATCAGGTCACATGTAGTTTGACTCGCTGAAGAAGGGTATATCCCTTATGCGCAGAATACCTTCGGATTTCTCGGTGTGTATCCGATAGGTCGCGATTTTTAATAAAGAAAGCAAATAAAAAATAAAATTGTAGCTGAGTCCGAGATCGGATGGCTTCCAAATCCTGGCCGGAGAGCTTGACTCTTATGAGCACCCTATCTTGACCGGCTGCGTAAGAAAAAGTTTCACGCTTGCTCCACAATTTGTCAGGATCTGCTTCAGCAGGCAGACTCTTTTTTGGCGGCTGTGTGCATGTTTCCTGATTTTGATAGCATTGCAACTATTCTTCGTGGTATTTGAACGAATGTCCCTTTTGGCTATTTGAATGAATGAATGACTCTTTTGGCAGTTTGTATGAATGAATGGCCCTTTTGGTAGTTTAAATTAATGGCCTTTTTGGCTGTTTGAATTAATGGCCCTTTTGGCAGTTTGAATGAATGGCCCTTTTAGCTGTTTGAATGAATGGCCTTTTTGACAGTTTGAATGAATGACCCTTTTGGCAGCTTAAATGAATGGTCCTTTTGGCAATTTTGAATGAATGAATGGCCCTTTTGGCATTTTGAATGGCCCTTTTGGCTGTTTGAATGAATGGCCCTTCTGGCAGTTTGAATGAATGGCCCTTTTGGCAGTTTGTATGAATGAATGGCCCTTTTGGTAGTTTGAATGAATGAATGGCCCTTTTGGCATGAAGATGACAGATATGGCCCTTGCGGCTAGATAAGTGAATTAATAGCCCTTTTAGTAGTTTGAATGAATGGCTCGACAGTTTGAATGAATGGCCCTTTTGGGTGTTTGAACGAATGGCCCTTCTGGCAGTTTGTATGAATAAATGGCCCTTTTGGTAGTTCGAATGAATGAATGACCCTTTTAGTAGTTTGAATGAATGAATGGCCCTTTTGTCATAAAGATGACAGATATGGCCCTTTGGCAGTTTGAATGAATGGCCCTTTTGGCGCTTTTTGAATGAATAGCTCTTTTGGCTGTTTGAATGAATGGCCCTTCTGGCAGTTTGTATGAATGGCCCTTTTAGCAGTTTGTATGAATGGATGGACCTTTTGGTAGTTTGAACGAATGGTCCTTCTGGCAGTTTGAACGAATGAATGGCCCTTTTAGCATGAAGATGACAGATATGGTCCTTGCGGCTAGATAATCTTTCTTTCATCCGTTGTATTGGCTGTGACCCTTGTGGTCGGATGTCCCTCTCGTCATTTGTCGTGACCCTTTTGGTCGAATATGTCTTCCTCGTTCATTTGTCTCGTTGACCTTTTGGTCGGATATGTCATTTTTGCCTTTGTCATAACCCTTTTGGTCGAATGCATCTTTATGCTCATCCACCATGACCCTTTTGGTGATATGTCTCTGTCATTTGTTCTATTTATGACCCTTGTGGTCAGATACGACTTTGTCGTTCATTCTTTGTATGACCCTTTTGGTCAAAGATGTTTCAGTCCATTCATTTCATGACGCTCATAGTTAGAGATGCTCTTTTCCTTTTATTCCGTTCTGACCTTTTTGGCCCTGTGACGCCTGGTTGAGTTTGCTTTTTTCCTTTGTTGTGGGTAACTCGCTTGATGACGTATCTGTCTCTCTGTTTAAAATAGCCTGCATTCACATAAAAATTGTTAGTTCCCTAAGAGGCCGATTAGCGTCGTTGTCCTCCCGTCTGGTGTCTTGTCATGATGCTCCTTTGAATCCTCTTGGACTCGATATTTCGAGAGATGGTTTCTAGAGCACTCTTATGCTAATTTTTTGAAAAATTAGAAATAAAGTTATGAAATGCGTGTTGTTTTCTTTGAAAATTTTTGTTTCATTTTAGATGTCATGACATGTGTTTTTCGAATGAGATCTTCCAATCTTTCAGGAGATCTTGTTGCTAAGCCCCTGAACTGGTGGAATTTTTGAGATCTTTCTCAAAAATCCTGCCCTAATTTCAGGTCTTGATTCGATTGACTCTTGTGTCATCTTGCGGTGCGGGATTTTTTTAGGTTCCCTAAAAAATTTTGTCCCACTGTATGGCTTGGGCTTGTCATCTTCTTTGCTGATTTGCTTCTGACAGGAATTTTTAAGGTCTTCTCAAAAATTCTGCCCTAGTGTAGGGTTGATGTTGGTTGATTCTTGCGTCGATCCTTATATTCTGATCTTGTTGATTCCTCCTAACTTTATGTCTTTAAGGCTTCCTAAGGGTTTCTTGGGTTTTTCTTTTGTGATGACCGATCTTGAAAGCATCATGCGTATCCTGTCGCAGCAAGAAATCAAGTCGAGGATAGTTCAGAAAAAATAATAATTGAGTTTTGGTTTTTACTAATGATGCGACTGGGTCCGATATGGACTGACTACGTATCCCACTTGTGGGGAAGTCAGGTCATCGCGTAGTTCATTACATGGATGATTGTTTTTTCCTATTCTATTAAAAAAGTACGATTACAAACAAAAGATACGATTACAGGGAAATGATAATGTGATTACAAGCAAATCGAGTCCTAAATGTAGTATCTCTTAAGTGCGTTTGCATTGATAGTTTTGTGCTATTCTTGTCCATCCATCTCGGCTAAGACCGCGACTCCTCCTGAGAGTACTTTTCTGACCAAGTATG
The DNA here is from genome assembly GCF_029784015.1 of Lycium ferocissimum. Lineage (NCBI taxonomy): Eukaryota > Viridiplantae > Streptophyta > Magnoliopsida > Solanales > Solanaceae > Lycium > Lycium ferocissimum. The sequence goes on from NC_081352.1 coordinate 23,895,479, forward strand.
GTCCTTGCTAGTTCAGCGCAAATTTCCCTTTGTATTCTTCTTGGTGAGGGAAGACTCGCTTGAGTACAAGTTGCCCAATTTGGAAGAGTCGGGTTCTGACCCGTTTGTTGAAAGCTCAGGACATTCTCTGTCTGTATAGCTATCCGTGGCATACTGCCACCATTCTTTTTTCGTCGATCTTGGCCAACTGCTCGTAGTGATTTCTTACCCATTCTGCATTATTCAGTGCTACTTCTTGGATGATCCTGAGTGAAGGGATTTCTACTTCTGCGGGTACGACCGCTTCTGTGCCATAAACAAGAAGATATGGGGTTGCTCCAGTAGATGTCCGAGTGGTCGTTTTGTACTCTAATAAAGCATAAGGCAGCTATTTGTGCCAATTCTTGTAGTTATCGATCATATTTCGCAAGATCCTTTTGATGTTCTTATTGGTAGCCTCTACGGCTCCATTCATCTGTAGGCAGTAGAGTTCCGGTGAGTTATCTTGAATTGTTCACAAATGTCTTTCATCAAATGGCTGTTCAAATTTGCTCCATTGTCTGTTATGATGGACTCGGGCAGACCAAAGCGGCATATGAGATTGTTTTTTACGAAGTCAGCCACGACTTTCTTGGTCACTGATTTGGAAGAAGTTGCTTCCACCCACTTGGTGAAGTAGTCGATGGCGACTAAGATGAAACGAGTCCATTGGATGCCGATGGCTCAATGGGTCCGATGACGTCCATCCCCAATGCCACAAATGGCCAAGGAGAGCTCATTGCATGTAGTTCTGTCTAAGGAAACTTGATTAAGTCTCCGTATATCTGACATTGATGGCATTTTTGCACAAATATACAGGTGTCATGCTCCATGGTCATGTAATAGTATCCCGTCCTCAAGATCTTGTTAGTCAGGGCAAATCCATTCATGTGAGGTTCGCGTGCTCCTGTGTGTACCTCTTTCAGCAATTTTATGGCCTCTTTGGTGTCCACACATTTGAGTAACCTAAGGTCAGGTGTTTTTTTGTACAACACTTCTTTGTTCAAGAAGAATCCATTGGCTAGTCTCCTAATGGTTTTCTTCTGATTTTCTGAGCTTTCTGGAGGATACTCTCCTTTCTCCAAGTATGCCTTGATGTCAGCGTACCATGGTTTGCCATCTGGCTCGGCCTCAACGTGAGCGCAGTGAGCTTGTTCTTCTTTTAGAGTGATCTCTAGCGGATCAATGTGGGTACTCTCGGGGTGCTGAATCATGGAGGCTATTGTAGCTAATGCGTTAGCAAACTCGTTTTGAGCCCTCGGAGTATGCTTGAGATCAACGCTTTTGAATCTTTCGTACAGTCTATGTACCATGTTTACATATGGTAGTATTTTCTCATTATTAGTTCCCTAATTTCCTTTCACTTGATTGATGAGCAAGTCGGAATCTCAGATTACCAACAACTCTTGTATGTCCATGTCCAAAGCCATTCTGAGGCCGAGAATACATGCTTCGTATTCGGCCATGTTGTTGGTACACCTGAAGTTGAGTTTTGCGGCCATCGGATAGTATTGTCTTGTTTCTGATATCAACACTGCTCTGATGCCGGAACCTTTATAGTTGACTGCTCTGTCGAAGAACAGTCTCCATCCCGAGTAGGGCTCGACCACCTCTTATTCCATAGCCATTACTTCCTCGTCTGGGAAGAAAGTCTGTAATGGTTTGAGTTTATCATCGATGAGACTTTCCGCCAACAAGTTGACAGGGCTATGAATCGCCCAATGTAGTTCAGCCTTCCCAAGAAGCTCATGACTTCTTTCTTGGTTTTGGGAGGCGGCAGTTCCTAAATTGCCTTGATTTTCGTAGGATCTAACTCAATGCCTCTTCGGCTAACTATGAAACCTAACAGTTTACCCGCGGGCACTCCAAACGCGCACTTCGTCGGGTTTAACTTCAGGCTGAACTTGCGAAGCCTGTCGAAGAACTTACGCAGGTGCGTGGTATGCTCTGAGCTTTCCTTTGACTTTATGATAACATCGTCCACATAGACTTCGATCTCTCGATGCATCATGTCATGAAACAGGGTAGTCATGGCTCTCATATATGTGGCGCCGGCATTCTTGAGGCCGAACGACATTACCCGGTAATGGTAGACTCCCTAAGGGATGATGAAGTCTTCTCAGTGTCTTCTTCACTCATAAGTATCTAATGGTACCCGGCAAAATAATCCACAAAAGACTGCAACTCGTGCTTGGCGCAGTTGTCTATGAGAATATGGATGTTCGGAAGGGGAAAGTTATCTTTTGGACTGGCTCGGTTGAGATCCCGGTATTCGGATTTTTCTGTCCTTCTTGGGTACTAGCACTATGTTGGCCAACCAAGTGGGGTAGGACGTCACCTCTACTATCCCGGATTCGAGCTGTTTTTCCACTTCATCCTTAATCCTGATACTCATATCCTGCTTAAATATCTGGGTCTTTTGCTTGACCGGCGCGAAGCATACTTTTATGGGCGATATGTGGGCCACTATTTCAGTGCTCAATCCTGAAATATCAGCGTATGACTAGGTCAAGACGTCCACGTATTTCTTTAACAGAGCTATAAGCTATTCTTTTCGTGGTGCTTCTAAGTGAGCATTGATTCGTGTTTCTTTGACATTTTCTTTGTCACCGATGTTGATCACCTCGGTTTTGTCCATGTTTGGATTTTTCTTATCTTCCAATTCTTCCAGCTCTTTTACCAAGCCCTCTGGCATCATCGTCTCTTCGTCATACTCCTCGTACTCTTGTTCGCTATTCTACTCGTTCATTTTAAGACATGTCATGACATTTTCGGTTGTTTTATTACTGTTTTTACTGAAAAGGCGAGGCGAATTAAAGTTAGGTTTCATTATTGTTCATTATGCATGGTTACAGGGAAAGTTTTATTATTATTAGTAAAAAAAATATTTTCTGTGTAAATCGAGGCTTTCATTGATTCGAAAGTAATTGATTACAAACTACGGTCCTGACCTGGAACAATGTCGGACCATTCCTATTTTTTAACATTACTAGATGATTTTTGAAAAGGTAGCGATCGTTTGGGCCTCGGCCGATGTCGTCATTTTAGCAAAAGGATTTAAAAGAAGCCCACCTCTCTACCGAGGAGCCCAGAGGGGAGTAGAGGTCCAATTGTCCAAATGCTCTCCGACTTTAGGCTGCATATGGTAGGCATCTCTTGGCATTTTTTGATGATCCCTCCCCCCCTCGAAACAAAGCCCCGGGCCCCCTTGCTTTTTTTCCTTCCTACATAAATCCTTTGGGAAAAGACCGGCAAACCCCAAAAAGGGAGGAGATTTCCCCTTTTGTCTCTCCGATGGCTTTTGGAGCTCGGGTTTTGAGCATACCCCAAAAAGAAGTAGTG
>NC_081352.1:23898938-23975645 GCF_029784015.1 Lycium ferocissimum
GTTAGGCTATGTTTCCCAAATATGTAACAACACCAAGTCCCCTTTGGCTATAACCAATATATCTATTAAATGGGAACCTCCAGACCATACCCTCTATAAGCTTAATACTGATGGAGCCTGTCAAGGAAATCCAGGAATAGGAGGGGTAATTAGGGACAGGAATGGTAACTGGATTTTGGGTTACATGAAAGGCCTTCCACATACCACTAACAATCTTGTTGAACTAACAGCTACTATGCAGGGCCTCAAAATTGCAGTGGAACACAATCTTATGCCTCTAGAGATCAATACAGATTCAACTGAGGTAATAAAAATGATTAATGAGGGCCATTTACCTTACAACTCTATTATTTATGAATGCAGACGCTTGATGAAAAGGCTGGGCATCCGGTGCTAAAGCATAGCTACAGGGAGTAGAATGGAGTTGCGGATATGCTAGCTAAGGAAGGTGGGAAGCAAATGCTTTTTGATGGAGTCAAGACCCTAGCAGCTCCACCAGCTTTTGTTAGACCTATTTTTTGGGCATATTTCTTTTGAACGTACTGTTTTGGTTTGTAACACCCATGAGGGTGATATTTTGGGACAACATCATGGCTCTAATGCCATAAAATCTAGTTTTGATGTAGATATAACTTAATATATATCAGTAGCATCTATTTAACCAAAAAAAAAAAACACGTTTTTAATTCAATCCTTTACTCTCGTTAACTACTAATAAAAGGTCTGATTAATATCTGTCTCACCAATAAAAGCTTTGTGGACTAATATTCCAAGCAAAGAGTTGAAGATTAAAAAAAAAAAAAAAAAAGATCGAGCCTTAACGCGGTTATTAATGAGTCCATATTTCTCATTAGAATAGTCCTTCCGGTTCAAAATAACTGTCCACTTAGGTCTTCTGCACACCCCTTAAAAAATACTAACTCCTAAAATTAATAGGTACTTTGACTAAACTACCTTAATTAAGTATCATTTATAGTTTCTTGATTACATAAAAACTCATTTAGCTAAATATGGGTAAACTTAGAAGAAATTCCCCGGTTCAAAATAAGTGTTCACTTAGCCTTGTGCATATTCCTTAAGAAAATACTAACTCATAAAAAAAATAGGTATTTTAACTAAACTATCCTTAATTAAATACTATCTATAGTTTCTTGATGACATAAAAACTCACTTATCTAAATAGGGGTAAACTTGGAAGAAAGTAATTAATTCCTTTTTTATTATATAAAGGTCACTTATTTTGAGCCAAAATAAAAAAGCTATATTAAGAACCGGAGGGAATAATGATCACGATTTATTTTATGTTACATATTTTACTGAACATGAAATTTAAGATATTTATTAGACGTGTATATATTATGTTTATTAGAGATAATGGAAGACTATATAGAGTGGAGGCTCAAAGGTTAATTTGGGAGAAATTTATTACATCAAAGTTTAACTTGTGGTAAATAAAATTCGACTTCTTGAGTTCTTGAGTATTGTATGTGAAATCTCGTAGTATGACATAATATTTCTATATGAGATATGTAATTCAATCACTTTAGTATACATGGTGAGATAAAATAATCTTAAGACTAATTAATATTGATAATTAAACACAAACACGTCATAAAATAATTTCAATTTTATTCTGGAATTATTATTTTTTATTCCACCAACTAAATAACCCCTAAAGAATAGTAGGACACATAAATACTCGTTTATTAATTTTTTAAATGTACCCTTACTGTTCCAACTATTAGAGTGTTGATTAAGCCTTAATCCTTACGATTAAGACGATCATATATTGAGGGCAAGAGATCTCAATTCCTCTTGGATTTCCCTTTTGGTCCTTTTAATTTGTCACTTTAGTAAGAAGATTTACTCCAAAATATTTTTCATTTTAAAAAAAGTATTAATTGTCCCCCCCCCCCTCCCCCACCCCCTTATTTTTTTTTCTTTTATACTTTCACCGGATTAGTGTTCCATTTCTGGAAACTGAAATAGAGTCCACCTTCATAGATTAAGTATCTATGAAGTTGGAGTATTATAGTTTTCAAAACCATCCAAAAACAAAAGTGTACCTTCAAGATGAAGATGTGAAACTGAATTTTTTTTGTTGATACAATTGAACCCTACAACAAAACTACAACACTAATTATAGTTGGTGCCATCGTTGTTGGCACCATTGATGTGGTCCCTCATCTTGTAGTTTTGCTACTGGTAATTTTTTACCCTTGGTCCATCAGGACTTCGAGGCCTATTTCGCTACTCTGAACTGCTCCTATTGTGCTCACCGTTGCGAAATTCATGCGACAGAGACTTTGCCTCCCACCGCGGTCCGGAAAATTGAGTGAAATATATATATATATATATATATATATATATATATATATATATATGTCAGTTCTCTTGAACCTTATGTAGGATTCTCTCCCCTTTACAAAAATGAGAGATGGGTCTAGAATAAAAATTCAAAAAAAAGAAGACAAACATCAAAATATGATCAACTAAATCAAAATTCGAATATGTTTTGAAGAAAGAGGACTTTGCAGAACTCATTACATGAACTGCAGTTTGAGCAGAAATTACATTATGAAAATGCACAAGTTGACAGCAGTATTCATGCTACATTCGCAAAATTTTCTATTGAGATGCTTTATCGTAAACAAGAAAGAGGTTTGAATAAATGATAGACTAACAATAACCAACAACAATGTAAAACAAATATACCTCATAACTTTTGTTTTGAACATCGCGACTTTGAACTGCTCCAAACTGCTTGACAACGGCTTGGAGGTCATTCTTGTTGTGTTGGTTGGAAATCCTCTAGTATATATCAATTTTCCTGTAATCGAACAATTCAGAAAATGGTCAAACATGGTAAATTTTAAGCAACTGTTTGATTTAAGGCATTGCAAATTTACATCAGATTTTCTCATTGAAATTTCTTGTGCAACATTAGTTGAAGGAGCTGCAGCTTTCGACACACCACTCGAACTAGACGTCGGCGCCTTAACTGAGCCGTCATTGGCTTGAGGTATTTGAGGTGCTGATGAAAGACCATCATATGCAACAATTCTTACAATCTCATATGGGGCATTCGTAATCGGTGAAAACCTGCCCTACTTCACCTATGGGTAACATTTCGAATAAGGCAAAGCTTTAAATGTAAAGAAACTCTAAGAAAATCTTTATAATTTCCGTATAAGTAGCATGTGAACCAAACGACCCCCTAAAAGCATAACTAACCATTGAAGCGTACATAGCTTTAGGAGTCGCATTCTCCAACGACTAGGTCTGTCTCAGTAACTATTTTTCTTCTTTTTTTTTTTTTTGCTCGAAGTGATTGAAGGCTCTTCTTGCCAACTTGATCATCAGTTGTCACCTTAGTCGCTGATATATCATAAACTTCATTGACGTTAGCTTTGACATTATCTTCAGCTTTGCTTTCAGTAGCTGGTTCTGAATGCAATGGTAATTTCAAAAAGGAACAATATAGTATAGTTAAAATCGAGTTTAAGTTCAACAGACTGAAAGGTTAAATATTTACGCAATCAATTCATTCAAGAGGTGATTATAAGTACATCTCTATTATAAGCATTAACACCTCATAATAGGTTAAGCTACACTGATAGTATAACAAAATCTTAACAATATTGTTGTATATAACTTAAATCCTTAACAATAACAGACAATAAACATCAAGCTTGAGATAGTGTCATAGCAATCAAGTGACCTATTTATATAGTGTCAAAGCAAAATGGCATATCCAAAGAAGCAACTGAAGTATTTTCATCAACCTTCTCCTCAACAACTGTTGAAGATTCTTCGACACCAACAAATCGAAAAATGTCGTTCAAGACATAGTATCCTTTTCCTTGTGGAATAGGAAAAATAGTCTGACAGAAAAAGAAAAAAAAAGTTCTCAAGTTATCTTGTCCGATCAAGCTCCCTGTAACAACCACAAGAACACCTCCAACAACAGATAATTGGGAGTCAATAGTTGTGACTTTCACCTCGTTATACTTGAAGTGAGATGAAATGATAAATTCATTTATGCCCTGAAATTATATAAATATCAATAGCCTATTACATCCTTCTATAAAAAATAAAAAAACATTGAGCTAGAAACCACTTAGTAAATCTCAAACTTCAATGACAATGATAAAATAAAAATAAAAACATAATTTTATGAAAATTTAAAGATATAGAAACTTTAGATCCAACTAAATTAGAGAAAGAAATGGCAGACAATAAACCCCTTTTGTGAGAACTTACAAACACGTGAATTTACATTGTGGTGAATACACAGAGGCTATTAAATTCTCGATAAAAATCATAAGCTTGATTAATGTTCTACAACGTAAAATGTGAAAGCAGAAGTGTGAGCTTCTTTGAAGTAAAAAATACAATTTAAGAAAAACTAGATGCCAATCATATATGAATTTAGTACTACAATAATCAAAATGCATTTAAAACCACTAATTTCATCATCTAATATACAATAAGTCAATAAGGTCAATATTAATGTGACGTCTCAAAGTTGAGATTCAAAGAAAAGACATTTATGCAAGATCACTTTTCACATTATTGTTTGAAGCACACACTTCTCTAAAGCACATGGGTTCACTGATGAAGCAATATTTTTTGCTACATTGATTTAAGCAACAAATAACATTTAATGTCACAGATTAAGCAGATATACATTGATCATCTTGATTACAAATAGAAACATTATCAGATCCAAAAGGCTAACAGAGTGTTCATCATAAATCTTAAACAGGTAAATGTAAAATCTACGAAAAGCTCCACTAAATGATGAGAAACATTTAAATTACAATATCTTTTTGTCATAATAATTACTTTAGAAGTTGTCACAGATTTAATTTCACCATCAAATTGAGGCCAACTTAGGACACTGTAATCCTTGTAAAATCGATGGGACTGGTCGATAAGCTTATGTAAAATTTGATAATACTGATCCACAAAAGCAAGTGCAACAGTTTTAGCAGAGTGTTGATTTGTTTCAACAGTTTCAGCAATATTTCAACAAATCAGCACTCTACTGAAACTGTTGCACTTGCTTTTGTGGATCAATATTATCGCATTTTACATAAGCTTATTGACCAGTCCCATCGATTTTACAAGGATAATAGTGTCCTAAGTTGGCCTCAATCTGATGGTGAAATTAAATCTGTGACAACTTCTAAAGTAGTTATTATGACAAAAACATATTGTAATTTAAATATTTCTATCACTTCTGGCTCTTTTCACAGATTTTACATTTACATGTGTAAGCTTTATGATGAACACTCTGTTATCCTTTTGGATCTGATAGTGTTTCTATTTGTAATCAAGATGATCAATGTATATCTGTTTAATCTATGATGTTAAACGTTATTTGTTGCTTAAAGCAATGTAAGCGAAAAGTACTGCTTTATGAGTGAACCCATGTGCTCCACAGAAGTGTGTACTTCAAACAATAATGTGAAAAGTGATCTTCAAGAAATGTCTTTTCTTTGAATCTCAACTTTGAGGCATCAGATTAATATTGACCTTATTGGCCTATTGTATTTAGATGCTGAAATTAAATATTTTTAAATGCATTTTTCTCCATTTTGATTATTGTAGTACTAAATTTATAAATGATTGACATCTCTAGTTTTTCTTAAATTGTATGGTTTACTTCTAAGAAGCTCTCGCTTCTACTTTCACATTTTCTATTGTAGAACATTAATCAGGCTTATGATTTTTATAGAGAATTTAATAGCCTTTGTGTTCTTGCCACAATGTTAATTCATTTGTTTGTAATTTCTCACAAAAGGGGTTTGTTGTCTGCCATTTCTTTCTCTAATTTAGTTGGATCTAAAGTTTCAATACTTTAACTTTTCATAAAGCTATGTTTTATTTTTATTTTATTATTGTCATTGATGTTAGAGGTTTACCAAGTGGTTTTTGTCTCAACGTTTTCTTATTTTTGACAGAGTGTAATAGGCAACTGATCTTTATATAATTTCAGGGCATAAATGAATTTATCATTTCATCTAACTTCAAGGATAACAAGGTGGAGGTCACAAATATTGACTTCCAATTATCTATTGTTGTAGGTTTTCTTGTGGTTGGTACAGGGAGCTTGATCGGATAAGATAACTTAAGAACTTTTTTTCTCTCAGACTATTTTTCTTATTCCACAAGGAAAAGGATACTATGTCTTGAACGACATTTTTCGATTTGTTGGCGTCGAAGAATCTTCAGTAATTGTTGAGGAGAAGGTTGATGAAAATTCTTCAATTGCTTCTTTGGATATGTTCTTTTGTTTTAATACTATATAAATAGGTCACTTGATTGCTATAACACTATTTGAAGCTTGATTGTTGTTGTCCATTATTGTTAAGGATTTAAGTTATATACACTAATACCGTGAAGATTTTGTTATACTATCAGTGTAGTTTAACCTATTATGATGTGTTAATACTTATAATAGAGATGTACTTATAACCACCTCTTGAATGACTTGATTGTGTAAATATTTAACCTTTCAGTGCGTTGAACTTAAACTCGATTTGAACTATACTAAATTCTCCCCTTTTGGAATTACTCTTGCATTCAGAATCAGCTACTGAAAGCAAAGCTGAAGATAATGTCAAAGCTAATGTCAAGGAAGTTTCTGATAAATCAGAGACTAAGGTGACAACTGATGATCAAGTTTTTAAGAAAAGCCTTCAATCACTTTGAGCGAAAAAAGAAAAACTAGTTGCTGAGACAACCTCAGTCGTTGAGAATGAGGCTCCTAAAGCTAGCTACGCTTCGATGGCTAGTTATACTTTTAGGGGTCGTTTGGTTCACATGCTAGTTATACGGAGATTTTAAAAAATATATTAAAGTTTCTTAAATTTAAAGCTTTGACTAATTCAAAATGTTACCTATAGATGACGCAGACAGGTTCTCACCGATTATGAATGCCCCATACAAGATTGTAAGAATTGTTGTCGATGATGGTCGTCCATCAGCACCTAAAATACCTTAAGCCTCAGTGATGGCTTAGTTAAGGCGCCGACGTCTAGTTTGAGTGGTGTGTCGAAAGCTGCGATTCCTTCAACCAACACTGCACAAGACAATTCCAATGAGAAAAATCTAATGTAAATCTGTATTGCCTTAAATGAAATAGTTGATGAAAATTTTACCATATTTGATCATTTTCTGAAATTGTTTGTTTACACATTTAATGACAAATCAATATGTATTGAAGGATTTCCACCCAACACAACAAGCAATGACCTCCACCCCGTTGTCAAGCAGTTTGGAACAATTCACAATCGCGATATTCAGCTCAAAATTATGAGGTATATTTATTTTACATTGTTGTTGATTATTGTTTGTTTTTCATTTGCTCAATTTTTTTTCTTTTTTATGATTAAGTAATTTAAATAGAAAAAAATTGTGAATGTAGGATGGATATTGCAGTGGATTTGTGCATTTTCAGGATGCAATTTCTGCTCAAAATGTAGTTCATGTAATGTGTTCTACAAAGTCCTCTTTCTTCTAAATATTTTCGAGTTTTGAGTTATTTGATCATATTTTTATGCTTGTCTTTGTTTTTTTGATAAAAGAAATTTCATTCTAGACCCATCACATTATTGTGAAGGGGAGAGAAGCCTACATAAGGTTTGAAAGAATTAACAAAGGTAGGTACCTATATATGTATTTGCTTGTGTCACTTTATTTGGTCATAATCTCAAGGGGTAAAATGGAAGAGAACTTATGAATACCTCTGAAGAAAGAGTGTTTTGAAAAATCCAAGAAGGAACAAAGAAAAGTGAAGAATAGGTGATGAATTTATAGTGACGGAGAGAAAAATATTAAGGCGATAATTCTTGAGAAGATTCTCTCCAATCCCAACTAGGATTTTATATGTCAGAGTTGAAATTCTGACACTAGTAAATCATTAAATATATTCCTTATATGTATATTGCAATTTTATTTTATTTTTATTACTTTTTAGTGACATTAGTAAACCATGGAAAAGCTTATAGTGAGATTAAAATATGAAGTTGGAGCTAGGACAGGAATTAACTGATATTGGAAGGAAAAAAAAAAGTAGTATTTGAAGTTAACTTAAAAAAGGGTATTTGGAGGTCGAAGCTGTGTTTGGACATAAAAAATATAGATGAAGTTTTGTGAGAAAATTTGAAGAACTCTTAAAACATGCTTTTTTAGCTTCAATATACATATTTTCAGTTTGAAGTTAAAATAGTAAACATGTTTAATAAATAAACATTTATTTGGAATACTCCTATTGTCATTTTGATAAGATCAATGGACAAGCAACATAGAAGTTGTAACAAGGCGGAATACATCGACAACCCTTTAAACTAGATAGTAGATTTCATTTAGAAACTTGAACTATTACATGTTCCAATTAAGCACATGAACAATGATTAAGTGTTTCTATTAGGCACTTCTAACTCAAATTTTGGAAAAGTTTCTGCGCTTGTCCCCAAACGTCAATTGTATAGATAAGTTAACTACCTAAAATATGTCAGCTCCTTTAGTTATATACGCTAGCCTCAATAAGCCGTAAAACCTCACACATGTTCCTATTTTGGCTGATCTGTGACGTATTCTATGTGGTTAACTTATATATGTAATGGGCATTCGAGAACATGCACGTAAGCTTTTCTAAAATTTGAGTCAGAAGTGTTTAATATGAACACTTTATCATGTGTTAAGTGCTCAATTGGAACAGGTCATACTGACAAGTTAAGTGACTGTCGAGGTATTCCATCTTATAACAATTAGGCAGCAATCACGAGAGGATGGTCCGATGAATGTGAAGATTATATTTTGTATTTAAGTCGAATATTACTATTTTATTATTTAAATCTTTAATACCTTTATTGAAATTCCTAAGTTGCCACTGACGACAACTATGAAACTATATTATTATAAATAACTGTTTAAGGTTTTTATTAGTTAGTAATATACGAAAATAATTATGTTAAAAATATTGTTTTTTATGCATAGTTAGGGAATGATGTTTCTTTAAGATACAAAATGCTTTCATGGTATGATTTTCACATAGATCTTTACTACTTTTGAGAGTAAATGAAAAAACCAAGGGTTTTGATTTCTCCGGATTAATTATTTTTTAGTTTCTATTGCGAAATACTGTCATAGAGAACATATAATTTAAAGTAATATGAAAATCCGTTCCAAAAAAATACTTGGCTATTATAGAGATATGGTGTAATAGAGAATGATTATTATAAAAAGGACCGATTGTATCTCATAAATTAAATGCTTAAGATTACCCAATTTGTTGAAACCCTAATCATCATTAGGCACGATTTTGGATACTCTTACCCCTTCTACCTGTCTCATTTTTTTCTATTTGATTGATATTCAATATCTTTTTAAATTTTATCAATTACAAATTTAATATTAAATTTTTATTATTATTTTCAAATGTCGAATTTCTTCATATATGCTTTAATTTCAAGGATCGACAATAATGAGTCTTCAACGAGTTTAGACGAATTAAGTAATTCCAAAATTCATGAAAAAAATCAAGCTAAAATTACATAAACATGTAACTTACCTTTTCTAAGAATTTCGTGTGATCCGCTTATACTTAAATTGATGGTCATTTCTGTGTTTGGAAATACTTAAACCAGTCATAGAAAAGGCGAGCTTCTTCAATTGAATCTACAAAAATCAAATAAGATAAATCATCCAATCAATTTTCTCGCTACATCCGTGAAATGAAATGTAAGGAGATCACATCTGAATCTTTGCTTTGTCGGCAGTGTTCATCAAGCAGTCAGAGCAGATAAGGAAATAACACACACACACACACACCCCAGATTTTCACCGAAGCAAGCATCACAAATGACGAAAAAACACGGGAACAATGAGGGCTTTGCAAGATACACGCCTCTTTCGATAGATGATGCTGAAGACAAACAACAGTTGACACAATCAGAGATTAAAGGCAGCGATAGCAGCAACAAGGATTCACCTGAGAAATATACGAGTCAAGAAACAACTCAAGGAGAAGATAATAGACACAACTTACCAGCGCAGCCATCGTCGTTCATCATCATCAAAGATCCATGATGAAATCGCCTGAGTTGCTTTTGTACCTTTTACTTTTTGCTTTGGAGCCCCTTTACTTTCAGAATTAATAAAATAACCCTTAGGGTTTTTATTTTTATTTTTTTAAGGTTCATATATCAAGATGTCAGACTTAGAAAGATGGCTTCAACAAAGTAATATAGATCATTCAATCAATCTCTATTATCGGAGAATCAACTCTCGGTGTATAAGAGGAATGAAAATATATTATGAGAGAATATCTAAGTCTTCTCCTAGTCGTGAGCTCTCATTGGTGGGACTTAGTTGGCAAAAAAATATGAATAAGCAAAAAGTTAAAAGAAAAGTGCGCTTTATATATATTCTAGAAAAAAAAAAAGTAAGAAATAATATATTTTCACAAAGGTCCCACCTAAGGTTTTTCTATTCTTAAGAAGAGTATACTGCTGTACAGTTTGAATCAACTTGGTATTTTACGTTTGATGAAGATATGGTGACTTTAGAGTTTTTTTTTCCCGGAAATAATTACTTTTACGTACACCACTTCATATTAATTTATTATAGTTAAACACTTAGTTAATATTTTTTATATTTGTCGTTCACATTTTGACACACACATTAAAAAAAATAGTAATTAACAAATATACTTAGTTAAATTATTATTCATTGTTCTTAAATGACTAATTAATTATTATTTGGCTCATGAAGTGGAACAATAATTTGGTGAAATTGAAAATAAGGGAGATAACTGATATCTTTTTTTTTTTTTTTTTGAGACAAAAAAAATATTTTGGATTAAATCTTCTGACCAAGTTGACAAATTAAAAGGACCAAACGGGAGATCTAAGGTAAATACATACCTCAATCCATATTATTTGTGTTTAAAAGTTACACTTCTAAACAAATATTTAATCGTCTTAATTGTTGGGATTGAGACTTAATGAACACTCTATTAGTAGGAACAATAGTGTACATTTTAAAAATAAATTATTTCATATTTTTTAATGCGTCAAATATTCCGAAACAAAAACTTTAAAAAAAAGACTGATTATGATCGATGAACATATTACTCGTCGGTTTTAATTTATGTGTCCTACAATTCTTTAGGGGTCGTTTGGTTGGCAGGATAAAAATAATAATTTCGGAATAAAGTTTGGAATTATTTTATGATGCTTTTGATTATGAGTATTAATTAGTCTCAAAGTTATTTTATCTCATCATTTATACTAAAATGATAGGATTAGCTATCTCATATAGAAGGTGGGATAGCTAATCCCATGAGATATCCCAATCCATTGGATATCATTGTCTATCCCATCCCACTAACCAAAAGATCCCTTATAGTCGGTTTAGCAAATAATGTTATCTTTAACATTTAGAATTTTTTTTAATTCCAACATCCTACATAAAGACAGTAAGACCATAAGATTCAAGAACATTTTTGTTACATTAATATATTTTTAGTTTTAGGTCATAAGATTTAGGAATCTCTTTTACTTATTTAAATTCGTGTCGGTCAAATTAAAACGTCAAAGTAATTACAATCAAGTTGTATAAATAACCGATGTTACACAGAACATAAATATAAGTAATTCATGTTAATTTACCAATAACAAACGTTGTATGCTTATTAACTCAAAAGTGAACAATGATGTGCTGGCATTGTATAGGAGCAATCGAAATAATAAATGCTATTTGTTTTGATCACAAGCTTATTAATAAAACCAATTAGATCTGTTGACTTTTAAAAAAAATCAAATCTGTTAATTTACGAGTTAAGATTATGCCTTGTTAGATATAAGTTCGATTGCTAAGGAAAAAATTTAAGCCCACGCCATTTGAAGAAAAAAACCGTGCAAATTCATCCTCAGAACCACCACAACTTGCCCTTCTCTTAATATTTAATCATTATTTTGGGCTCGATTAAATCAACATGTGTCTTTTATCTATTTGGTCCATAAAGTGTTACCTACTTTAGCATGACAACAAGAAAATGAACTATGACGACGACAACAACAACACACCCAATTAATCCCACAAGGAAAAAGAACTATGCACAAATATGTTGAGATAGATGGAATCCCTCTATTCTCAAAGACGTATATGGTACTGCGGTACCAAATTTATTTGTATCTTGTACTTTTGATGCAGAATATAAATTTGTGTAAAAATCATCAAAATTGCAAAAAGAAAATAATAAAATTGAACTATATACAATGAGTTCAGTACTAAAACCTTAGAGGTTAAACCCATAGTGGTCATTTGGTACGTAGACAGAATTATCCTAGGATTATAATCCTGGAATTAATTTATCCCATCTCTTGGGACTAATTTATCCCATCTAGGAGATGGGATAAAATAATCCCAGGATTAATGGGATAAGATGGGATATCCCATCTTTTAAGTTTGGGATGTACTTTATACTTTGTTTGGTGCAAGGTATAAATTTATCCTGGGATAAATTTATACCTTCTACCAAACATGGTACAAAATTAATCCCACAGATAGTGCTGAGATATTCCAGCTAATACCATGTAGTTTAAATCCTGAATCCGCCTGTGTTCATCCATAATCAAATATTTAGGATTCGAGTTTTTGGGAATGAAGAAATCTTGATAAGAAATACTTCTTCCTTAAATGAGCCCTACTCGGTGAAAATTTATATGAATCGGGTCAAGAATTCCGATATCATATAGTCATAAGAAAAAAGTGAAAAACATATTAATGAAAAAGGATAGCTGGTAGAATTACATTTTTAAAAGGCATAATACATAAACTGGCCCTCAAACTTGGCCTCAGATGTCAAGTATGTCCTTCAACTTTGAGAGTGCACAAGCAGGCACCTCAAACTTGTATAAAGTTGAACACGTAAACACAAATGTTGATATGGTGGCACATAAATTTGGAGGTGTCTAGATGATCATTTTGTAAGTTGGAGTGTTCAACTGACAAAGTGGGGACAAGTTGAGGTGTCTACTTGTGCACACCCAATTTTGGAGGGCATACTTGCTAGCTGAGACCAAATTTAAGTGCTTGTTTATGTATTATGCACTTTTTAAAAAGAGATGACCCTACACCATGTGCTAACATATCATGGGATAATTTATTCGCAAAGCCCTTTCCTAGAGAACGATCATTTAGCCAGGGCTTGAGCAAAACTGGGCAATTAAATAGCATGTTTCTCAAGAATCATAACAAATGTATATAAATTTGATTAATTGTTTCTCCATTTTTGGCACGTTAAAAAGGAGAGATAAAAATTTGAACTCTCGATAATTTTTAATTCGAAACTTTATTAATTTTTAAGATCAGAGTTATCATCTCTCTAAAAGATTATTTTTATTTGTTTCCGCATTTTTCTTGTCATGAGGCTCAACATTCTACTATATTAGAAGCACCGGTTGGTGCTTCTTTCGTCGTCCGTCTGTGGACCCCCCCCCCCCCAACACCAACATAAAAAAAAAAAAAAAAAAAAAAATTTGGCCCCCATTATTAAACAGGCCCTAAAAAAAAATTGAAAAAAAAAATTATGGGCCCCATATTCAACAACATTCAGTATTAAAAAAAATTATGGGCCCCATATTAAACAACATCCAGTATTAAAAAAAAAAAGTGGAACCCACCACATTCAAACTCACTGGAAAAAAAAATGGACCCCATATTAACAAAATCAAGCAATATTTAAAAAACAAACAATGTTAAAAAAATGTGGGCCCCATATTAAACACGATGCGTATTCATAACAAACACTAATATAATAAAGTTTTAAATACGAACTGAGACAAACTACAATGTTATATTAATCGTGTTTTGAACATAGTATCCCATATTGACAAAATCAAAACGATAAGACCTTTGGTGCTTCTTTCGTCGTCCGTCTGTGGACCCCCCCCCCAACACCAACATAAAAAAAAAAAAAAAAAAATTTGGCCCCCATATTAAACAGGCCCTAAAAAAAAAATTATGGGCCCCATATTCAACAACATTCAGTATTAAAAAAAATGTGGGCCCCATATTAAACAACATCCGCATTTAAAAAAAAAAGGAACCCACCACATCCAAACTCACGGAAAAAAAAAGTGAACCCATATTAACAAAATCAAGCAATATTTAAAAAACAAACAATGTTAAAAAAATGCGGGCCCCATATTAAACACGATGCGTATTCATAACAAACACTAATATAATAAAGTTTTAAATACGGAGCACAAACTACAATGTTATATTAATCATGTTTTGAACATAGTATCCCATATTGACAAAATCAAGCAATATATAAAGAAAAATGAATCCCATATTAAAAAAATAAACAATGTCAAAAAAAAAGTGCAAACTTTGTATTCTTAGCAAACACTAATATAATAAAATTTTATATACGGAAAGACAAATTACAATGTTATATCAATCATGTTTTGAACATAGTAAAAATTGTAAAAAAAAAAAAAAAATTGTGGGCCCCATATTCAACAACATCCAGTATTAAAAGAAATTATGGGCCCCATATTAAACAACATCCAAAGATTAAAAAAAAAGTGGAACCCACCACATTCAAACTCAAAAAAAAAAAGTGGACCCCATATTAACAAAAATCTAAATAATGAAAAAAAAAAAAAGTGAATCCCATATTTAAAAAACAAACAATGTTAAAAAAATATGGGCCCCATATTAAACACGATGCGTATTCATAGCAAACACTAATATAATAAAGTTTTAAATACGGAGCACAAACTACAATGTTATATTAATCGTGTTTTAAACATAGTATCCCATATTGACAAAATCAAGCAATATATAAAAAAAATGAATCCCATATTAAAAAAATAAATAATGTCAAAAAAAAATAGTGCAGACTTTGTATTCTTAACAAACACTAATATAATAAAGTTTTAGATACGGAAAGACAAATTACAATGTTATATCAATCATGTTTTGAACAGAGTATATATAAAAAAATAAAAAAATATTGGGCCTCATATTAAATAGGCCCATAAAAAAAAATTGTAAAAAAAAAAAATTGTGGGCCTCATATATATTAACCTCATACTAAACAGCATCAAGCAATATATAAAAAAAAAAAGTGGAAACCACCATCTCCAAACTCACGGTAAAAAGACAAGTGAGGGATGGCTCGACAGGTAAGCACCTCCACCCACGGCCAAGGTCCCGGGTTCGAGTCACACAAACACTATAAATCCTCCTAAATGGGTGGGGGGGGGGGGGAAAAAAAAAACGGTAAAAAAAAAAAAAAAAGTAGACCCCATATTAACAAAATCAAGCATTATCAAAAAAAAAAAAAATTGAACCCCATATTCAAAAAAAATAATGTCAAAAAAAGACTTTGTATTCATAGTAAACACTAATATAATAAAGTTTTAGATACGGAGTACAAACTACAATGTTATATTAATCGTGTTTTGAACATAGTATATATATATATATATATATATATATATATTAAAAATAATGCAAATTAATAATGTCCAAAAAAAAATGCACCCCATATTAAAAAATCAAACAATATTCATGTAATTTCCAAAGTATCTCATTAAGTCAATAATAATGGACTCATTACCGCGTGCGTATCAATCCATTAGTGGGAGCAAATGAAATTATTGTACGGAACATACTTAAAATACTTATATATTAAAATAAGATAGAATTTAATTACTTTTTCATTTTTTCCTTACTCTAATAAATGTGAAAATAATTGTGGGCCCCATATTAAACACCATGCGTATTTGTAGCAAACACTAATATAATAAAGTTTTAAATACGGAGCACAAACTACAATGTTATATTAATCGTGTTTTGAACATAGTATCCCATATTGACAAAATCAAGCAATATATATAATAAAAAAAAAGTGAATCCCATATTAAAAAAATAAACAATGTCAAAAAAAAAGTGCGACTTTTTTATTCTTAGTAAACACTAATATAATAAAGTTTTAGATACGGAGACAAATTACAATGTTATATCAATCGTGTTTTGAACATATGTGTGTGTGTGTATATATATATATATATATATATATATATATATATATATACATAAATATAATACAAACTAATAATGTCCAAAAGGGTGGGCCCCATACTAAACGACACCAAGCAATATAAAAGATAAAAATAAAAAAAGAAGAAACTATATAAAGCATGGGTTTAGACCCATGTTTCATCGTCCGTTGTCCCTTTAAAAAAAAAGGAAGAAAAAAAAGTGGAACTGACCACATCCAAACTCACGGGAAAGAAAAAAAGTGGACCCCATATTAACAGAATCAAGCAATATTAAAAAAAAAAAATGTGAATCCCATATTAATAAAACAAACAATGTTAAAAAACAAATGCTTAGAAAATCAAACAATTAAATCAATAATAATGGACTCTTTAGAATAAGGAAAAAATTAATTTCTACTTTGTTTCATTTTAAACATGTAAAATTAATTTAATAATTTGAATTAGAATTATCTAAATCAAAATTTGATAAAAAATAATAAGTATTTTACACCGTTAAATTAATCAAATTAAAATTGAAAGTATCAACTGATATTCAAAATATTGCTATTGTTTTATCCGAAAGAGAGGAAAATAGTTTTTTTTTTTTTTTTTAAACAAGTCTTCTCTTTTAAAAGGTATTAATAAATTTTCGTAGCAAACACGAATAAAATAAAGTTTTAGATACAGAGCACAAACTACAATGTTAAATTAATCGTATTTTGAACATATATATATATATATTATCATTATCTAAACACAACTACATATACATAGATACACTATAATCCGAAGTGTTGGGCCCGTGCGCAGCACGGGCATAGGCCATCTAGTATTAACATAATATAAGGTGATAGAGGCATATGCAACCTCTTACAATGAATTAACTAAATTTAGTATTTTTGTAATGACCCGTTTGATCGTTATGATGCTTTTGATCCCTTTACTCCTGTTGACCCTTTCCCGAGGCCATCGGGTGGGTTTGATGTGACTCTTGGTATTTTGCGCCTTTAAGTAAGATAGGTTTGACCCATAATTGACTTTTGAGTAAACGAACTTTTTCCGAAATTCCGTCGATTCCAACAGGTCCGGATGACCGTTTGTGACCTGTAGTATGTTTGGTTCGGTTCCCAATGCACTTGGGAATGTTTTGGGACTTGGGTTGGAAACTTGGCTTTAGGCCATTGGGGGTTGACTTGGTCAAATAGACCTCCGTTGGAAATTTCGAGGTCGCGAATGAATTCGTAGCGCGTTTTTATGTATGTATGCATGTTTGTTTTGTATCTGTGGGGCCTCGGGTGATAATCGGGTTTCGGGTTGAGGATTGTCAAAAACCAAAAAAAATATGGTGTCTGCTACAGCGGCACCAGACTCGCCGCAGTGGTCTCGCTATAGGGAGGGAGAGATCGCTGTAGCGGGCGAGGAGACTTCGTGGTGAGTCGCCCCAGCCTTAATGGACAGTGTTTCTATATTTTTCTTAAGTTAAAACCCTTAAACCCTTCCATTTCTCCTTATCACTTTCTAAGCACTATTTGGCCGAATTAATCAACTTGAAGGCTGAAACTCCTTGGAGGTAAGATCTATGACCCTAGAATCCATCGTTCACCTTCCTGGTTCATTAATTTATGCTTAGAATCATTAGAATCAAAGTATAGAAGTCTAATTTTATGATTATTTCTTAAGTTGGGTTTTAGACTTCCTAAATAGAAATTGATGTTGAAATTGACTAGAATAAACATAGAAATTGATGAATTCATTGTTGCTAAGCTTAGTTCTTCCATTATTAGTGATTAATTTGAGGATTAAAGAGTTAGAGTTTATATCCAAATTTGGGGATTTCAGGCTTATTCTTGAGTTGATTTGGCAATTGATTAGTGGGTTTGATCACCTAGAGCTTGAATTGCATGTTACATCCTTCAATTTCCCGTTTTACCCTTGTTGGCCTGTTTCCCCAATTCCTTGGGTTAGAATTTAACCTAACTAGAAGTATAGCAATATGGGTGTTGTTATTCATGGTTTTTAATATAGAACTCGATTATGAATAGACTTTGAGTACTTGGAGACGCAACGAAAAGGCAAGGCCAAGGTTTGATTGTTCGTGGCTCCTATTCGGCATTCCAGGTAGGTTAACGGCTTACCCTTTGGTTAGACTTCGATTAGCGAATCATATGTAGAGTTAGGGATTGTTAGAGAAAGCATGTAAATCTTCGGGTATGGAGTTTGGGATGGATTACTTAGGTTGGCATTGTTGTTGACTATGGCTTGTCGCCTTATTTTGTGCTATTGAGATTGTTGTCTTCTTCTGATTTATGGCTTGTCGCCACATGATTACTTCTAAATTGATAGTTAGTGATTACTTATAGTTGGGAGAGTGTATTCATCCATGTTGAGGTTGTTGGGAAGGAAAGGAAAGACATGTTTTTGATATTGTGATGCTTGTATGTGTCATGTGTGACCCGATGATTCTTATATTCTTGATTAGCATTGTTATCATGCATTCACTCATTCTTACAATTATATTAGGATCGGGTTGCGTGCCGCAACACTTATTTGGATCGGGTTGCACGTACAGCAACATTGACTGAGATCGGGTTGCATGTTCCGCAACATTGACTATTGGATAGGGCTACGTGCCACAATCGGTACATTGGACTTAGCAGTCCCCCATGGGTCATGACTGTAGAGGCGACGAGATATTCTACTCGAAGCGTGTGTGTATCACTGCATATGCATTGCATTCATCTCATACTTACATATGCTATTGTTCTTGGACTTGTTTATTGATATTGGGATCCTACAGTGATTCTTGAGATTGTATATCAGATTTGTAGTGGATTGTAGTGATATGCTAGGCTTGGCAACGGCTACCAGATATTATATGCTTGGATTGTTTTGAGTTGTATTCGTTTGTGAGCATGCCTATCTTTCGGTCTCTTTATTTTGCATATGTTATCTAACTGTTGTCGGCCTATGATGCCTACTCAGTATGTGTTGTCGTACTGATTCTACCTTACTGCATTCTTTTATGAGTGCAGAGTACGTGATTGGGTCGGCTTCCTCCCCTTGAGACTGATCCCGAGGCAAACTTGCGAGCATTCTAGGGTGAGCATCTGATGGCCGCTACCCGGAGACTCTTCTATTTTATTGTCTTTATTTCCTATTAAGAGACATTTTGTTATATTGAGACTTGCATTTTTGAGACATATCATTTAGTGCTCTTGTATTATTCAAATCAGATCTGGGGGACGTATTTATGGTTTCCGCACTTTATTTATATTAATATGATTTAGACTTATGATTCCGCTTTGCTATATTCTTATTGTATGGAATAACGATTGGTTAAGGATTCGCCTACCGAGGTGGGAAATGTTAGGTGCCCGCGCGACTTAGTAAATTGGATCCTGACAATTTTTGTGAAACACTGATATCAAAATGAAAAATCACTAGAATTTCAACTTCCAAACTTATAAATTCATAAGCACCATAAGTTCAATATTAAAAACCTTAAAAATCAAAGTCACTAAGTCTGAATCCGCCTCTATTAGATGAGAGATTTTTTATCACAATAATTTAATAATCACTACTGATTAATTTGGTCTTCTGTACTTATGTACTTGTGCGTGATTAATAAATATATTTAGCTAGATTATTATTCACTTATCCTTAAATGACTATTTACCAGTTAGCCAATGCCTACCTGCAAACCAAATTACCAAACGTATATTATTATTCACTTGTCCATAAATGACTAATTAATCATTATATTCACTTGTCCATAAATGACTATTTAATCATTATTCAGTTCCTTGAAGTGGAACAGTAGTTCCGTGAAATTGAAAAAAAAAAAAAAAAAAAAAAAAAAAAGGGGGTGGGGTGCAGAGAGAGAATATTATGGCCTAAATCTTCGGACTAATGTGACAAACTAAAAGGATTAAGAGAGATCTAAGGTAAAATACATACCCTGATCCATATTATTTGTGTTTTAAATTTACACTTTCTAAAAAAAATATTTAATCGTCTCAACTATAAGGATTAATACTTATCAACACTCTATTAGGAGGAACGGCAAGGATAAATTTTGAAAAAATAATAAATGATTTCGTGCTTTTAATGGGTCAAATATTTCAAAACAAAAACTTTAACGAAAAGACTAATTAGGATCGATTACTCATCAATTTTTATTTGTGTGTCCTACTATATTCTTCCGAGGTCGTTTGTTGGTGGTATAAAATAATAGTTTTGGAAAAAATGTGGAATTATTTTATGATCCGTTTGATTATGAGTATTAATTAGTCTCAAGATTATTTTATCCCACCATTTGTATTAAAATATTGGGATTGGTTATAGAACGTGGGATAGAAGCCCATGTGATATCCCAACTCATGGGATATCATTGTCTATCTCATCCCACCAACCAAACGACTCCTTATACTTTAGTCTTCTTCTTTAATTATTATTGATGGGCATATAACTTCGTTATTTTATATTGACTAAATATAGTTAGGTACTCCCTAAGCAACCTATTCTTCTTCATTATGGCATTTCTTGAAACACTTTAAAGTACAAAATGATATTCATGGGTATGAAATTCATCATTTCCTATTAACGTTTAATTAGTGTTATAATTCATTTAACAGGTTTCTTGGTTACTTCACCATAATTTACATAGGCACATGTTAAAAAACTAGTGGTGGCAATATACCTAATGGAGCTTTCGAGCAAATATTAATCTGTAACTATAATTTCAAAAGTACAATGAATTTAGTTTTAAGAACATTATAGGTCAAACTCGTCAAGTTTAAATGCAAGGTCATCAGTGATTAGGAGTGAATTGTTAGATTCACCTTGAAACACATTAATACTTCAAAAAATGGCGAAAGTCATAAGCGGCCCCCTAAACTTGTCCACATATTCCTCAAAGTCACCTCAACTGACGATTGTTCTAATTTGATACCTAAACCAGTACACATTTGAACCGATTAAACACCTTTTGCTGATATGACAAAGTGTGTGTAATACACACAAAATAGGCGCGTGGAAGGCATTATTTTGCCTATTTTTCCATTTTTTTTATTTCTTCTTCTTTTCGTTCCAATTTAATTTTTTCTGTGTTTCTTCTCTCTCTAAAAACGCTCTCCCTTCTCTCTAAGTGGCTACAGTTCCCCCCCCCCCCCACAAAAACGGCGATATGGCCACAGTGCCACCGTCCGGTGGAATTGAACCACCGGACCAGTCCCATATGAAGCGCCCTTTAATTGCGCACAAAACCCAACAAGAATCATCCCAAAATTCATTCCACAACACGGGGAATTTGCCTGGAGAAATCACGACTCCTCACGCGATTTCTGATGAACAGTGGCGTTGGGCTCATGAAATTATTTCCCAATCCAAGGCTGATTTGATTCGAGTAATTCCAAGTGTTGGAGAAGATTCCCCATATCCTAATCCACCTGCTCACAAAGTTTCACACAATTCCACCTTTCAATTTGCGAGATCTGCTTAGGCGAATATTGGGAGAATCGCAGGTGGGTCGCCTCAGTTTAATCCTCAATTTCGACCTATAAGCGGTCAAATTCGTCCAAGTTTGAGTGTTGGGGATTACTCCCCACATCATGGCACACCTCCCTGCAAATTCCCAGGTCGATCAAACACCGGAATCGTCACCGGTGAACTCTCAGGCGGCGGCGACGGCGAGGTAGCCAGAATTTGGGGTCAAAGGCAATGCCATTCTGAAGAGAATGACATTGCACATCTACAACAACGTTTTTAGTTTTTTTTTTTTTTTTTTGTTATATTTGTTATTTTTAATAATTATTTTGGATCCTAATGCCACATGTCACTTTTTAATTAGTTTTTTTGCCACGTCATCGCGAGTGTATCACACACACCTTATATTTTTTGCTGGTTGTCAAAAAAGTATCTAAATGGTTCAAATTCATACTGGTTTAGGGGGCCAATTGGAACAACAGAAAGTTTAAGTGGCTATGAAGAATCTCAGGACAAGTTTAGGGGGCCGCTTATGACTTTCGCCTAAAAAAATTGAAGGGACTGAAGGAGTTTTATCAATGAAACTTCACTTAAAACTTTGGTGTATATATCCACACAAGATTCCACTCCATTCTCTAGTTAATGTAGGTTTTCAGCCTTCCAAGCACGTGCATACTGGAGATCACAGCAAGGGAGAAAAATCAAACAATAACATGGAACTCATTGATAAAAGAGTTCAGCACATCAAATGTGACAACACTTGCTAACCATGCCATAATCAATACAAACTTTATCATTCTCAAGCTTACTACTAGAAACAGACGTTTTTTCATCGACATTCAATGAGAAATTTGTGTTATAAAACATGATTTTCCCACTTCATTCCACCGAACCAACTCACTTGGAAAACGCATCGTGGGAAACAGGCTCCCACTGAAAATCCTGAAAATTTACTAATTTTCTGCGTAAAAACGCTACTACCACTGAACATTCAGTGGGAAAATAGTGATATTTTACTAGTGAATTCTTTCAGCTTCAACATTGGTGAATTCCACAGAGCAGCACGAACTTGGGGAAATTTTCACCTCCACACACCGGAACCAATTTGCACGTTGAAATAAAAGGTAATCGTTGCATGCATCCAGAGATAGGAACTCAATGACAGTCACTTAAAAGGTAATCGTTGCGTTCATCAAGAGATAGGAACTGAACAACAGTCACGTATTCTCATGCCCCCAAATCACTAAAGACTGACTTCTCAAATGGATTTGATCATGAAACTTCTCCAGACGATGCCAAAGCATTCAAAACAGCAAGTAAGATTTAGAAAAAAAAAAAGACATAAATTGCTAAATGATATTGTTGCTGAAAGTGGAAGCATTCTCTGTCTAGTGGTTGAGATTTCTTATCAGATGTCATCAGGAAGGTTGAAGGTGAAAATGAAAAAGAACGGGATTGAAGTTTTTAAGATGGAAACCAAAACTTATAGACGTGAAATGTCAAATGGCATGACATTTTGATTATTACAGGTGAAGAGGGATATTAACAAAGCACATAAGCAGCTTCAGCAAATGAATTTTAGATGTTAGTCAAATAATCCAATCGCCTGACACTCTCCATCAGCAGGTCATGCAATAGCAGCAGCATTAACAACAAGTGTTGTTGGTTATCCGTGCTTAATCAAGACCAGTAGTGAGACGATACTAGAGTTTCAAACATGACTGATAGAAAAACATATTCGCTTTCATGTGACCGAATATATGGGATTGTGTAAGGACCAAGTTGTTGAGAGATACGGGATACCACAGGCACTGGCAAAGCCAAGAATTTCATCAAGGGTGTTCAAGATTTAATATATATCTAAGTAAAAGTAATTTTTGACCTCTACATGCAGTATAATTCCTATATACACAGTGTAATTTTCCGTCGAAGGGTGTTTATGTAGCTCCACCACTAAGTCCACAAGGACCCAAAAAGAAATAATATTATTTAAGTAAACAGAAGACGTGCAAGTGAATATAGATCAGTAAACAAAGGCATCGATTACACAATTATGGAGTTCAGAAGAATACTTTTCAAATAAATCACAGATAACTTTCATATCAATATTCTTTTCTTTTTGTTCAGAGTTATTATATGAAGATCCTTTTGTAACATCTTGTACACAAGAATTTTCCATTTCAGTCTAAAATTGATCACCTTATCAAAGAAATGTCAGGAGTTAACAAATGCTTCTCTTTCCTCCAGTTAATATAATGGATAGAATGAAAATATTCATTCAACTGAAACACCATGGAATTATAAAAGGATATTTGGTATTAAAGAAAGTGCGTAATCAGATCTTCACCAATCACAATTAGTAACGAAGACAATGAGGTTTGTGACAATTCCTCAAGGCCTAACTTAAGATATCCTGAGTATCCTAACGACAAACACAATGCGTTGTGCAAAAAGAAAAAAGCACACACACAATGCATTTTGTAGGAAATGGATCTTAATAAAGTTCCAAATGAGGCAAAAGGTATTCTTATCTAGATTTATCTCATGTCATATGCTAACTCAATTAATAGCCAAATTCCTACCATTACAATTTTTTTTTTTTTTTTTATTTTTTTTATTTTTTTTTGTGTTAGATGTTAATATTCATGAAGAAGAACCAAGGCTGAACCATAAGCTACATAGTTTACAATATCATCCAAAACTAAAAAAATATAGCGGAAAATCAGAACAAGCAAATTGAATAAATTCAACTGATCTTTCAAGTGTAACAAGTTACAACAACATATGCCACATAATAAGCATGATAGCAACAAAAAAATGATGACGTACAGTGGCAGCACGATAAATCTTGCTGTGCTATGAAGGCTTAAGCTAAATCACCACCACTCTGTTGCCACAAGTTAATGATATCAGTGGCCTGATTAAGAAGAATAATCACCTGCTTCTGAGATATCCAGGGTTTACTCTCCAACATGACTTTAAGTTCCTCCCAAGCATCTTTCCTAGGCCAAAAATAATACGGGCTCAATGGAATCGTGCCATGACCTGGAATTACTTGGTCTAGTGAAATTCCAATGTTTTTCTCCATCCAAATAAACTTCAACACTAGCCTACATTTCTCCAGTGGCTTAACCACCACTCCGAGCTTCTGTAAATCCGGCAGATTGCAAGTGTCAAAAACCAAAACGAAAATGTTGCAAATATAACTAAATAAATAAGAATCAACCACCAAAATAAAGATTTTGCAAACATAACGAAATAAGTAAAAGCATTCCCTCTGTAACCGCTTAAACTTTTAAACGAGACATTCACCCAACATAGCACTAAAGCAGGTGGGATGTACTGGTTTAAACCGTCATCCATCAATTTGGTCCAAGAAAAGAGTCAGAAACAAATCAAACACAGAGGACTGTTGCAGTCTTGCTGACATAATAAAATAAATAAAGATAAAAGGGTCAATTTGCCCCTGAACTATTTGAAATAGGACAACTTTTGTCCTCCATTCCCTTTTTTTAACAAAAATGATATCGTCGTGAGCCAATTGGCTCACAAAAGCCCTCCTCACTAAAGGTTGTGCCAAATCGGATGGAAAAGGCCAATTTTTCCCCTGAACAATATTCAAAATGGGTCAATTTTATCCTCCATTCCCTACAACTCGGTCAATATCATCCCCAAATATTTGGAACCAATGAAATTGGACCTCTAATCATTTTTAGCACATTGTAATATCCCTAGCAATCTTTTTTTTTTTTTCATTTGATTTCTGATTAATGAATATTTAAATACTTGTTCTTGATCGCAAATCTTCATATATTAATTCAACTTGTTTTTGAAGCAAGACCTCTTTCCTATTGTCAACTGGAAAAAGTTATATACGGTGTTCACATAGTAAAAAGTTAATTAGAATATTTCATGCACACTAATAAGGAGCAAGACCTCTTTCCATGTGACCAGGAGGCCACAGATTCGAGCCGTGGAAACAGCCTCTTGCAGAAATGCAAGGTAAGGCCGCGTACAATAGACCCTTGTGGCCCGGCCCTTCCCCGGACCCCGCGCATAGCGGGAGCTTAATGCACCGGGCTGCCCTTTTAATAAGGAGAGATCGAATGTTATAATATAACTGAATCACACTTTGATCAACTTAAACTACCTCAACACTTTCACGTTAAGCTATTACTTAACCACTAAACCAGAACTCATTGAAAATATAAACTAAAAGAGAATATCACAATCTAATAATGATAAAAGATGCATTTTCATATTTGACCTTTCTTTCTATAGGACTTACGTCAAGTTGTAAGGCTCAGATATTAAATGTTAGAAAAATTAACCTAACACTCCTATTTTTATATAATATATACTTTTAAGTCCTTATCGGAAACAACCTCTCTATCCCACAAAGGTAGGGTAAAGTCTGCTTACATCCTACCCTCCCCAGACCCCACTTGCGGGATTACACTGGGTATGAACACTATATACTTTTAAGTCCTATGCCTCCATTTTAGCACAAAAGTTAGGGATACTAACCTAGGAGGCCTCAACTTTCTTTCAGTCTCCGAAGTCCGAACAAAAAAACATTTTTTAGTAATAATTGAGTTCTCTCTTAAATTTTGCAAAACCCTCCTACAACCAATCAATTAATCAATAACTTTGTATCAAAGAATGTATTTGTATAAAATATTTGTTCCCATTCAATAATATTTATAAATCTGGCCTTGAGGTTTTAGAACTTCTTTGATAATGTCGCCTTGCTTAAATTTCTCATTTTTGCCCCCTTAAGTATGCCGTTGCTATGATTGGCATAGTTATTTGTAGTATCTCCAAATTTTAAGCCAACGATTTATTTTCTTAGCTTGTTCATCCCTCTTTTGTTATCCCTGGAAAGTTCACCATACGAATGCTAACTTATCTTAAATTTTACCACATTTATAGTGAAATGGGAAAAGGGCCGATTTCTCCCCTGAACTCTAGGGAATGGAAGACAAAATTGTCACATTTCGAATAGTTTAGGGGCGAAATTGGTCATTTTTCATTCAAGCTGGGGCAATCGGCTAACGGTGAGGGCATTTTTGTGCCAAAAACTGAAACAGATTGGCCTTTTCCCATTAATAAATATTCTCCACTATCATAGCTTACAACTTTTCTTTTCAAAATAGTAACCCGGGTGAGCACCTCAATTAATCCACCGGACACCGACATCTTCCCACTAGTACAAGTGCCTGGTAACACTAGGATTAGATGTATAGGAAGAAATCTCATATTTTTCTTTTTTGCCTTTACTGGATTATTACATGATCTTCCATGGTTCTAATTGTCTTTATTCTAGTTCTAGTGACTGTTAGGACACAACATGGGTGCAAAATCTTTTAAACTTTTAGACAATGGTTCACTTCACACAATTCAACAAAAAGGTAAATGTTAAAATAATAGCATAATACATAAACATGCCCTCAAACTTGGCCTCAGCTGTCAAGTATGCCCATCACTTTTGTGTGTGCACAAGTAGGAACCTCAAATTGTCTCCACTTTGTCAGTTGAGCACTCCAACTTACAAAATGATCATCCAGACACCTCCAAAATTGATGTGCCAAATCAGCATTTGTGTTTACATGTTTAACTTTATACAAGTTGAGGTGCCTACTTGTGCACAACCAAAGTTGGAGGGCATACTTGTCAGTTGATGCCAAGTTTGAGGACCTGTTTATGTAGTATGCCTAAAAACTAAAATAAATCATCACCAACTTTACTTTCTAGATTGTTTACTTCTCTAGCATCTTCAAGCAATTCAAGAGAATTCTAAGAACAACTCTAGAATGAGATTTCAAGATTAATTCTAGAAATAGTTAGTTCCTAGAATAGAGTAGTAAATTCCCTTAACAAGATTATTGCATCATCATTAACTATAAATAGAGGTGGTTCATTTTAGTTGAGTGCTCAAGCAATCAAGAAAACAAGCAACAAGTGTGAGAGGAAAGGTAAGAAATAAGTCGGAAAAAAAAAATTAGTGTAAAAATGTACTCCCTCTATCTCTGTCTCATTCTATGTGATACACTTTTCTTTTTAATAAGTTTAAAAACAGAATAGATACATTTCTATATTTAAAAAAATAATTTAACTTAAAACTTCCCGATTTACCTTCACCACACAAATATATATGGCTTGTTTTAACTCACAAGTTTTAAAAGTCTTTCTTTATTTCTTAAACTCCGTGTCTAGTCAAACTATATCACATAAATTGAGACGGAAGGAGTACAAGACTGAAGTTGGTCCTTACTTTGCAATAATAGAATTCAAACTAAATGTCATCAACATTAAAGAATTGAACCATGTAAAATAAGATAGAGAGTGGAGAAAATTACCTCTTTTTGAAGAGAATTTGAGGAAATAGAATCATGGGTTGATGTTTCTTGAGCAAAACTTACAGCTGAGGTAGCAAAGACGCCATGATTTCTTGGAGAAAGTGAATGGCGCTTTGTAAAGGACACAATTTTGGGTTGTAAAAATTGCTTCTGAGAAGAAGAAAATGAGGGAACCCAATTTACTGTAGCCATTGATAAATTCATCTTCACCTGATAATTTTATCTTCCTATGTTTTTTTATGTATACATCAAAGAAATACTTTGTGTTTGTATTGAGTCCAAAGTCCAGATAAGAAAATAAGGTCCGAGGGATGTATTTTGGGACAAGTGCAGAAATAGCCTATTTTGGATCCTATTTAAGGCATAGCCGAAGTTCCTACATTTTTATAAGTCTAGCCACTTCAAAATTGACTTGTTACTTCCTCCGTCCCAAATTATAAGTTTATGATTTGTTTTAGACCATAAATTTTAAAAGTCTTTCTTGATTTCTTAAACTTTGTGTCAAGTCAAACACCTTCGTATAAAATGGGACGGAGGGAGTATATTTGCCCTTGTACCCTAAAAAAAGTTATATTTGTCATTCCATACTTTTTCGACATGTTTGAAGATAATGTAACACATCGATGACGGACGAGAATCTGAGCTCCTTATAAAGTTTGGGCAATGCTACTCCATTTGAGCTAACTATTGGGGCGTAAGTTAGGCCTAATTTGACAATATTTGCCCTTTATTATACTTTTTCGACATATTTGTCATTGCCTTTGGTTTATAGGTTGCATGTCTTATCTTACAATCAGTGGCGGAGCCAGGATTCCCGCCGAGGGGGTTCGAAATATAAAAAAGTAAACATACGAAGAAGCCTAAGGGGGTTCAACATCTACTATATATACATAAAAAATAATTTTAACCTTGTAAAAACAGTGTTTTTTTCCGCCGAGGGGGATCAACCAACTGAGCCACCCTTGCCCCTAATTTATTTCATTTTTACTTAGGTTGACACAATCAATTTGGTCAAGATAATCAATTTTAAGCCCTTTAAAATGCTAAAAAATTTGTTAATATTGATGATGTCATCTAATAAAAATAACTATGCACAAAGATAATCTAAAATGGTGATGATAATAACTTCGAAGAACTCATTTGGTACCGGAAAAGTACTCTATCGATCAAATTTTCTTTAGCAATTCTTAAATTACCATTAAATTTCTCTTGATCTTATTTTTAATAAAAAAAAAAGTTATTCTAAAAATATAAAGTTAGATTTAATGATTTAACATAATTATTTGTAGTACTTAGTTACATGGAAGATTTAACTAAAGGTGACATTTTAGTTGTGAAATTAGTATAGGTGACTTGTGGGGGACCACATCAAAATAAAACCCAATTAAATTTGGGATTAAGAAGATTAGGTCCAAAATATATTTTTTCAAACTTCTTAATCTTTTATAAAATACAAAAAGATCCCAACTTAATCCAAAACACCCACCAGGCCCCTTCTCCTCCTCCCACCCATCCCTCCCCCCCCCCCCCCCACCCAAATTTTTTTTTTTTTAAAAGGAAAGTTTGGATATTTTTTATTCGCTTTTTCACCAAAGACCCCCTCCTCCTCCTCCACCCCCACACCCCCTTCCCCCCAAATTTTACAAAAAAAAAAAATTAATTTTTTTATTTGCTTTTTCACCACCACCCCCTTTTCCTCCCACCCTCCCCCCCCAAAAAAATTTTTTTTTTTAAAGTTTTGATTTTCTTTATTGGTTTTTTCACCCCCCGCGCCCATTTTTTTTTTTTTTTTTTTTTTTAGTTTTGATATTTTTTATTTGCTTTTTCATCGCCCCCCCCCCCCCCCCCCCCCCCCACGCACACACACCCCAAATTTTTTTTAAAAAAAAAGTTTTAATTTTTTTATTTGTTTTTTCACCACCCCCCCCCCCCTCCTGGATAAGTTGGTATTTTACCAACTTATCTCTTCTTTAATCTTAAATTTTTGCTATGTTTGATTGAGAAAATAGTGCATTTAATATCGTTTACATTTATTTTACAGGTTTTATGTGATTTAGAAGTGATCGGAAGAAACCAAGTGAAAATAAAGTCAAAAAGAGGCTAAATTGGACAGATTTGCAAAACTGTCAAAACTGGACAGTTTTGCAAAAAGGGGACAGAGTTGCAAAAACGGGCAGAACTGCAAAAACTGAAATCTGGGGCATATTTTGTCATTTTTTTGGATTTGGAAAAATTAGGCAACTATAAAAGCAAGACTTGGTGAAATTATTTCACCTTTGGCCATTTACAAGACTTGGAGAGCTAGGGTTCCAACACCCACATTTGGGGATTGAAGATTTGAAGTTTTGATGAGAAATTTCTTACCTCTTTACTCATTTCTTCAATTCCTTGCTATGTATTGAATATCTAAGTGTGTAGTATTTCATTTCTATACTTGAACCTTGTTTATGGAAGTATACATTGTTAAAGTTTGGATTGAAACTCTTGTTTTGCTTATGTATTGAATGATTTTTATTCCTAATGAAGTGAGTTAATGTTGTTTTAATTATTCTTGTTCTTTAATGTTTCTTAAGGGAATTTCTAACCCTAGGACTCGCCCATTTATTTCGGTTTAAACTCGGAAGAGGCAAACTCGGGATTGGGAAAGAATAATTAACAAGAATTTGGAGCATTAACCCTCATCTAATGGAAATCGATCTAGGGATAGGCGACACCACTTGTAGCCATATTCGGGTGTTCTTAATGCTGCTAATTGCTTTAGGGATATTCAATTAGGTAGTCTAGTTAGTCTTCGGAAGAAGCTAATTTAGAGTCATTATCCGAGGTTAAGTAATATAAACTCACCATTATTTGTAAATCATGAAATACATTGGATCGTTACTTGAGCGTAGTTTCCTTTGTATCCATTCTTGTGGCCATTAATCGTTTTACTTGCTTTCTATGTTAGTTTACGTTTTCACAATTAGTTATAATTTTCTCTCTAAATAACCTTCAAGTGTTTGGCATAGCTATTGTTGGTGATAATTCTTACTTTTCCTAATCGCCTATATATTGTTCTCTGTGGAATCGACTCCGACTCATAGTTGGGTAAATTATATTTGCATACGACCGTGCTTATTCTAATTAATAAGGTGGATTTGGACGTTATCACTCCTCCTCCTCCCACCCCTCCCCCCAATTTTTTTTTTTTTAAGTATTGATTTTCTTTATTTGTTTTTTCAACCCCCCCCCCCCCCTCCAAAAGAAGTTTTTGATTTTTTTTTTTTTACCGGTCCCCAATCCTCCTCCTCCCACCCCTCCACCCACCCCCCACCCTCACAAAAAAAATTATATTTTAAAAAAAAGTTTTGAAAAGTTTTTCTTTTTGTTTTTTTTGCACCCCTCACCCTTCCAAAAAAAAATTGTTTTAAAAAAAGAAGTATTGAAATGTTTTTGTTTTTTTGCACCACCAACACCCCCCCCCCCCCCAAAAAAAAAATTCTTGAAAAGAAGTTTTGAATTATTTTTTTTTTGGTTTCTTACTTCCCCCACCCACCCCAAAAAAAAAAAAATTAATTTTGTTTTAAAAAGAAGTTTTGAAAAGTTTTTATTTTTGGTTTTTTGCAACCCCCCCCCCCCCCCCACTCCAAAAAAAAAGTTTTGAATTTTTTTTTTTTTGGTTTAGGAAAAGTTTGGATAAAATCCAGGTTGTTGTTGTTGTGTGTTTGTAGTGAATAGATGGTTTTTCTGTTGCTGTCCTGGTATGGTTCAGGGTTTAGGAAAATATATCCAACAGATAGTTTTTTTATTCTTGTCCTGGTATTTATCTGGTTCTGTTTGTAGAAGATAACCAACAGATTTGTAGTTATTGCAACAAGTTCTACACTTTTTGCAACAAGTAGACAATCTGTTGCAACGACTCACTAATCTGTTGGACATAGCTCATTTGCTTCTGTGTGTAGAAGATATCCAACAGATTTGTAGTTGTTGCAACAAGTGTAGAACTTGTTGTAACAACTACAAATCTGTTGGACATAGCTTCAGTTAGTTGGTTCTGTTTGTAGAAGATATCCTACAGATTTGTAGTTGTTAGTTGTTGCAACAAGTTCTACACTTGTTGCAACAAGTAGACAATCTGTTGCAACAACTACGAATCTGTTGGACATAGCTTCAGTTATTTGGTTCTGTTTGTAGAAGATATCCAACAGATTTGTAGTTTTTGCAACAAGTTCTACACGTGTTGCAATAAGTAGACAATCTGTTGCAACAACTACAAATCTGTTGGACATAGCTTCGGTTATTTGGTTCTGTTTGTAGAAGATATCCAACAGATTTGTAGTTGTTGCAACAAGTTCTACACTTGTTGCAACAGGTAGACAATCTATTTATGAATCAAGCAAATGTTGAGGAAAGATATAGTCAAATTGAATGTACCAAACCGACAATCAATCCTCGAAAGAGATGAAGAAACGAAGCAAAAAGCAAAGAGATACAAATGAAGAAAGTGAAGAAGAACTAGAAGATGAAGAAAGCTGATGATGGAAATGAACGACGGAGTAGATCAAGGAAATCACACACCCCAGGAAAGCGCTTGCTAAACAAATTATTACTTAAGTTGTGGTATTTGGAGCCAAGGTTGCTGTTGAACAATTTCTATTTATGAACTTATTTATTTTGCTTACTAATTATTGTAACAGATGCATACAGTTGTTAAACAAGTTGCAACAAGTTACTGATTCGTTTCAACAAGTTACTAATTTGTTTCAACAAGTTACTAATATTTTTAAACAAGTTTCTTAGTTGTTGCAACAAATTACTCACCTTGCTGGAAAAAATCAAACAATTGCTTAAATTATTGCAAAAACTAAAAAATATGTCGCATCGTATGAGTTAATTGTTGCAACATCATACGCTTGTTAAAGAAGTTGCAATAAGTTACTAATGTTTCAACAGATGGATCGTATGTTTAAGCAAGTTGCTTAGTTGTTGCAACAGATTAATCACCTTGTTTGAATTATTGCAACAACTTACTCATATGTTACAGCAGGTATCTCATATGTTGCAACAACTTACTCATATGTTGCAACAACTCCTCCATTGTTGCAACATAATCACGATATTGATCACATTGAACTCTTTTGTTTATATTCAATAACATTGAATTCATTTGTTTATCACTAAATATGGTTTAATTAAGTACTTCACATCAAAACACTCTAATGATCACTCGATTTAGGAAGAATACACTTAGAATTGCCCATCTAATCCATGAAATTACTATCTAATCCATTAAGGATGTTAGTAGATATATATATTCATCACTAAATACCATTTATTTCCTTTGTTTAACACTAAATATGGGTGAATCAAGTAGTTTGCATCAAATCACTCTAATGATCACTCGATTTAGTGCATACTGTCCTAGTAGATCATCTTTCCTGACTCAAAATACATCAAATTGATTAAGTATTATACATTGATCACTAAATATCGTTGATTTCCTTTGTTTATCACTAACTATATGTGACTCAAGTAGTTCACAGTGCGTACTGACTTATTAGATCATCTTTCCTGACTCAAAATACCATCAAATTGATTAAGTATTATCTATTGATCACTAAATATCGTTGATTTCATTTGTTTATCACTAAATATAGGTGAATCAAGTAGTTCACATCAATTCACTCTAATGATCATTGGATTTAGTGCATACTGACTTAGTAGATCATCTTTCCTAACTCAAAATACCATCAAATTGATTAAGTATTATATATTGATCACTACATATCGTTGATTTCCTTTGTTTATCACTAAATATCATTGATTCCCTTTGTTGATCACTAAATATGGGTGAATCAAGTAGTATCTGTTCAAACCATCTTGTAATATCCGTACTGACAGTGTAGTATCTGTTGCAACAACTGTAGTATCTGTTGCAGCAAGTGACATAGTTGTTGAACAAGTCCTTACTCTTGTGCATAAGGAGCATTTGTTTTCCCTCGTTCACAATAATTCCTCGATTCCACGCCTCCTCTTTGTCCGCTTTCTTCCAGGTTTGCTAGGATCAACATATGGAGGAGGTATCTCTCTCTCTAATTCAAAACTTCTTTTCAAGAATTTTTTTGGGGGGGTGGGGTGGTGCAAAAAACAAAAAACAAAAACTTTTCAAAACTTTTTTTAAAATAATTTTTTTTTAGGGTGGGTGGGTGGAGTAAGAAACCAAAGGGAGGGGGTAGTGCAAAAAACCAAAACAAAAAACTTTTCAAAACTTTTTTTAAAATAAAATTAATTTTTTTTGGGAGCAGGGGAGGTGGTGGGGGGGGGGGGGGGGTGGTGCAAAAAAACAAAAAAAAAAAAAACTTTTAAAAATCTTTTTAAATTTTTTTTTTTTTTTTACGTAGGGGGGTAAGGGTAGGGGTGGGGGCAAGGGAGGGGCGTGGTGGGGGGCGGGGGCGAGGGGTGGGGTGGTGCAAAAAAAACAAAAAAAAAACTTTTAATAATCTTTTTTAAAAAAATATTTTTTTTGGTGGGTGGGTGTGGGGGGGGGGGGGAAGGGAGCAAGGGTGGGGGTGGTGCAAAAAAACAATAAAAAAAACTTTTCAAAATATTTTTTTAAAAAAACATTTTTTTAGTCGGGAGTGGGGGGCAAGGGCAGGGGGAGAGGTGGGGGGCCTAGGGCAGGGAGGGGAGTGGGGGTGGGGGGCAAAGTGTTAAAAATAAAACTTGAGGGCAAAGTGTTAAAAATAAAGCTGAGGGTCCAAGTGTCAAAAACGAAACTGTTGGGCAAGCTCAAAACCCCTTAATCACTAATAAAAAATCATCACATCTACTCAATAATTAAAGCTTGAATCACCTCCTCTCAATTTTAAAACTTAAAGGTCACTTATAATTAAATGCCCCTAGTTACATTGTAGGCCCAACCAAATTGGTTTGCTCTTTCAAATTGTCTTTAGAGTTGCTATTTATTACCTGATGTATCAAAATATATTCCAATAAATCAAGATATGAGTTTTGTAGTACTTAGTTACATTGTAACTATTTAGTTGGTCCAACCAAATAAGTTTGCTCTTTCAAATTGTCCTTAGAGTTGCTATTTATTACTTCATGTATCAAAGTATATTCCAATAAATCAAGATACTTTGAAACCCTTTTTGATAGCATATCTTTTTTCTATGTCTTATTTTTGCCGCAACTTTATTTCATTTTTACTTAGGTTGACACAATCAATTTGGTCAATATAATCAATTTTAAGCCCTTTAAAAATGCTAAAAAATTTGTTAATATTGATGAGCTTTATCTATCAAATTTTATTTAGCAATTCTTAAATTACCATTAAATTTCTCTTGATCTTAGTTTTAGTAATAAAAAAAAAAAGGTTATTCTGAAAATATAAAGTTAGATTTAACGATTTAACACAGCTATACAATAGAAAATAAATTTTAAAACTTTAACAATTAATAGATTAAACTCTTGGAAAATAAAAGAAAAGAACCTTTAAATTTTATTCAATTTGCTTAATTAATCGGGATAGAAAAGAGAAAAGATGCTTACCAAGCGATCAACTCCTCAATCCCATAATTATTGAATATTGATAATCGCATCTTTCTTTTCTTGTAAACAATTAATTTGTTAGAAATCATGTAATCCTTAATTGGTTGAGTAAGGAAGTTTTCTTTTACGAATAAGGCATCAATGAGTTAATGACAAACTAAAACAATTCTTAAACTTTGTTTCAAAGAATTCAATTTATTTTGAATTTCATCTAAACCTAGACTTTAATCACCATATTTGTTTTAGCATAAACCATCGTCACATGAAATTATGAGTAGTTAATCAATGAATAACAAAACATGCTATTCCTACCTCTAACTAGAGATTATATGCTCACGAATTCATAAAATATAAAAATGTCCTTTTCAATTTATGACTATAGTCAATTTGAAATCATTCTGCATACTTTAAATTATGTTACTAAACATCAAGTTATCTCTGACTCTTTGATATATGTTTATCCCAAGCAAACTTCCTTTCTTATAACAATTCTTTTAGTAAATTATCTAATTATATGATCAAAAAATCTCAAAAATTTAACTAATGAATAATACATAATTAGGAAGCGATCATTTTAAAAGAGTTGTGCCTAAGAAACATACACAATTTTATTTTTTAATTAAAAACATTATGAAGTGCATTATTATCTTGATCTTGGGGCCGGGCTCAGCATGAGCTTCACTGGACTAGTATGTGTATGTGTATGTGTATGTGTATATATATATATACAAGAAAGTTAAATTAACTTGTAAGTATTTGCTAACAAGTACAATAATTTAATACCAATTCAGTATTCACTATTCAATCACAAAACGAACGAAAAACATTGTTACAAATGATTTATAATATGTCAAAAATGACTAGGGTGACCAACAATTTCTTTGGTTCCAGATTTTCGAGGATGCTATTAATCGACGGTACGGAAGATAAAAGTGTCTCACTTCAAATAGTTTAAGAGTAAAATTGACTTTTCAATTATAGTTGGAGCAACCACTAAAGTGAAGGGTAATTCATAAGGTAATACAGTAATATTTTGTGTCAAAAATAAAACAAAAGATAAAATTATCTCTTTTGAAATAATTTAGAGATAAAATTGACACTTTTTCCTTAAAAAATTTCAAGTTACTCCTTCCCTCCTTAATTTATGTGATGATGCTTGATCATATATAGAATTTAGGAAAAAAAGGAAGACGAAACTTATAATCTAAAATAAGTTATAGATATATGTGTGGTTACAAATAATCTCGTTAAGTAAAAAAATATATGTTTTGCAAACTGTAACGTACTTTAGGATGAAAGAAATATGTGTTTTCTAAACTGTAACGTAAGAAGTTTGTACACTATCATTGTACATTAACACTTTGTTTGGATGGTTATTACATATTATTTTATAATGTATTATATTTTATTGTATTGTCCAATTGTTTCATATTGTATTTATCTTGATGAATACAACGTTTGGATAGATTGTATCATTTCTCGTCGTAATATAATGTCTCACATCAGTAATTTGAAGAATAAACCTATAAAAAAAAAGTAAAATACGGGGTACAAGGGTAAAAAATAAAATATAATTATTAAATAATAAATAAAGACAAAATTAATAGAAGAAATAAGGTAACGACGCAGTCACATTAACTCAGTCGTGATGCCAAAAAAGACTTTTGGAGGAGCTTTTAAACCAAAAGAAAACCGTGAAAGCCAGCGCGACTCCAACCAGCAGCCACAGCTATTTTGACTGGTCAACCCGTGAAATATGTAAATTTCAAAAAAGTACCTTCTTCAATACGTGTTGCTATAAATAGTACTCAATTTTTCATTTTTTCCCTCATTCATTTCTGCTTCCCCATTGCACAAAGGAACTCTAATATCAATCACCAGGTACTTGTTCAATTCATATTTTTGTTCCAATTTTATGTATATTAGTAGAGGCTGAATCACACCTCTTCGTGTGTTTATTTTTTTATATTTTGAACCAGCTTAATAAAAATTCTGACTCCGCCACTGTCTCATGTACTATTTTTATGTTATTCACTGGTTAGATTTAGGAATTGCTAGGGCTACTGGCTATTACACATTTTTCAAAATTTTCTTAGGCAGAACAATCAAATAGACACTTATAATTGTAAGATACTCTGTTTCCGCCCCTTATACTTCACGAGGTTTCATTTAGATCCCTATAGATATTCAATGGTACTATTAAGTAGGCGTTTGGCCGTGAAATTTGGAGCTCAAAACTTGAAATCGGTGTTTGTTTATGACATTTGAATTTTTGAACAAAACTTCAACTTCAATTTGGATTTTTCATTTCACATCCCAAATCCTACTAAAAGTTAGGATTTCAATTTCGAATTTGTGATTTCAATTTTTTTTTTAAATTTAAATAACTGACCCATAAATTTATACTTTGCAAAAAAAAAAAAAAAAAAAAAAGACCATTAAATTTAAATTTTGCAAAAGTAAAAGACTCTTGCTCGATGTGAAGATATTGTTTGTATCATGTGGGAGGATTATATTAAAGAATATCTAGTTACTACTATTGTTGATTTATTGGATCCGGGATCCGGGTCGGACCACAAAAGTCTATTGTACTAGTGTATCTT
This sequence comes from Lycium ferocissimum, assembly GCF_029784015.1. Lineage (NCBI taxonomy): Eukaryota > Viridiplantae > Streptophyta > Magnoliopsida > Solanales > Solanaceae > Lycium > Lycium ferocissimum. The sequence continues at coordinate 23,936,988 of NC_081352.1, forward strand.
TGTAAAATTATGTGTATTTGAAAGTTTGTAACAGCATGTAATCATAAGCATTTATTTATGCGATTTATTAATGTGGCGCCTTAGGATATTCTGATACCTTTTTTATGAACTATAGTTTGCTTATTCGGTAAGATTGTAAGAATTGGGGAAGTTTAGATAGTTTTCACAAATTTTGGGATTTTCATATTTACGAGAAAAAGTACAACGTTGATATCCAAATTGCATGTCTGAACAAAATTTCAACTTCAAATCGACCTGATATGATGGTTAAGCGGGCCCTGTGCCTGTCTTTATTTCCCCTCGTACCCTGTTTCTTCTTTAGCCAGTGTACAGACGTTCGAGAATCAGAGACCATTAGTTTATATGGACCCTATCCGGTCACCTAAAAAGCTATTTACAACTAATAACCTAGTAGAAAATGTGGCAAATAACTTCTACAACAAGTTAAATTGCAGTGAATTAAAATTTTATTAGATATAAGTTAAATCCATAGTTACGAGTTTGAATTAAGGTGATTGTTTACTGCAATTCATACGTTAAGTGCTTGAGCAGAAATTAAGATGTTTAATTTTTTATGCTGATGGTTTCCCCTTGCAGAAATGCAAGGTAAGGCTGCGTACAATAGACTCTTGTGGTCCGGCCCTTCCCCGGACCCCGCGCATAGCGGGAGCTTAGTGCACCGGGCTGCCCTTTTTATGGTTTCCCCTTCACTTAGTAATCTAGCTACAGATCTGATAACTTTGACTACTTGATTGTTTTAAGTTTGGATTTCTTTCAAGCTAGTTTGTAATTGTTGCTGGTTTATTTTGGCAGTCTTATTTTGATTCCGCTTTTAGCTCTAGCAATACTCTTTCCGTTTAAGAATGATGACAAATCATATTGTCATATGCTGTTGGAATAAGATTTGCAATCTAGTGTTTAAATTAACTTTAGATACTTTTAAAATGTTTGAAAATTTATTAATCAAAACAAAAAAATTTGATTTTTCAGTTAGTAATAATGAGGTTGCATAGACATAATTGAGTTCTATCAATATCAGCTATAGAGGGTGAACTTAATATGTCAATAACACTTCTTTTTTTTCAGTCAGAAAACTTCAACTTTGTTTTTATGTCCAAACATATCTTTCATTTTTTTAGTTAGAACAACCAAATAGATACCTTTAATTGCATGAGATTTTGTTCTCCGCCCTTCCATAGAAGTTCGATAGCCCTCATACCCTGTTTCTTCTTTATCCAGTGTACAAAAGTTTGAGAATTAGATACCATTAGCTATGTGGACACTATCCGGTCATCCAAAAAACTATTTATAACTAATAACCTATAAAATATGGCAATAACTTCTACAACATGTTAAATTGCAGTGACAAAATCTTATTACACTTTTCGTGGATATAAGTTAAATCCATATGTTACCGGTTTGGATTAAGGTGATTGTTCACTGCAATTCAAATGTTATGAGTTTGAACAAAAAATAAGATCTTTAACTTTTGACCACTTGATTGTTTTAAGCTTGGATTTCTTCAAGTTAGTTTGTCTCCGGTTTTAGCTCTAGTAATACTCCCTCCATCAAAGAAAGACAACGAATTGACAATGTTTAGAGTTCGAGGGATGATGTGTCTAATATTTTGTGTATCATACTATCATATGCTGTTGGAATAAGATTTACAATCTTGTATTTAAATTAACTTTGAATACTTTAAAATGTTCAAAACTCTATTAATTAAAACAAAACTGTCTGATTTTCCGAATAGTAATAACGAGATTTTATTTAAAAGAATGCTTAGACAGGATTAAATTCTATCAAGTTGGCTATAAAGGGAGACCTTACTTGTTAATAACACAACTTTTTTTTTTTTTTTCATGTTTAAACACAACTTCAACTTCCAAATTTCCTTTTTCAACTTCAATAACTACTTTTCCCCAAATCATCTCCAAATGCCTTTTAAACAACAACAACAACATGTCCAAATGCCTTTTGAAGTGTCCCAAAAATATTCAAGAAATTAAGTAAGGAGGATGATCATTACTTAGTTCCAAAAATGAGTCCAGCTATGTACAGAAGCAATATTTTCTGATATCTGTCAATTTTAGTTACCTGAAAATTTTGTTGAACCAAGTAACTTTACAGACAACAAACATGGCCGATTCATCACGCGAAGAAAATGTGTACATGGCCAAGCTCGCTGAGCAGGCTGAGCGGTATGAGGAAATGGTTGAGTTTATGGAGAAGGTTGCGAAGACAGTAGATGTTGAAGAACTGACTGTGGAGGAAAGGAATCTTCTTTCTGTGGCTTACAAGAATGTGATTGGTGCAAGAAGGGCTTCTTGGAGGATAATCTCTTCAATTGAGCAGAAAGAGGAGAGTCGTGGAAACGAAGACCATGTTAGCAGCATTAAAGAATATAGAGCCAAAATTGAGGCTGAACTCAGCAAGATATGTGATGGGATTTTGAACCTTCTCGAGTCCCATTTAGTACCATCAGCCTCAACAGCTGAGTCGAAAGTGTTTTACTTGAAGATGAAAGGTGATTACCATAGGTACTTGGCTGAGTTTAAGACTGGGGCAGAGAGGAAAGAAGCTGCAGAGAACACTTTATTAGCATACAAGTCTGCTCAGGTTGGTGATTCATGGTAGCCTGTTCACTGTATGACCTAGGGGTGTCAAATGGGTGGGTTGGGCTGATTTTTTGGGGGGGGGGGGGGTCAAAGTGGGCTGAGTTATACCCGCCCAAAAGTTACTTGGGCTGAAAAGCGGGTCATAACCAACCCAATTTTTACTAATTTTTTTTTTCTTTATAATTTTTTAGTACCTAATAAAACTATTTTTTTTCTTTATTATGGCTATATATGATATATTAAATTAAAAAAAAATGTCTTTTTGAAAATATTTTGACAAGATTCCTTATGGGTCAATTTGGGCTGCATATCAGCCCAAGTTTTTGGTGGGCTGAGCTAATAAACGGGCGGGTCCATGACCAAACCAAACTTGGGCGGGTTGGGTGGGTCATGTTTTCATGGGCTAATTTTGCCACCCTAGTTTAATGTGTATAACAATGATTTGAGTTGCTTTGTTGTGGTATAGGATATTGCATTGGCTGAACTGGCTCCTACTCACCCAATCAGGCTGGGACTTGCCCTTAACTTTTCAGTGTTCCATTATGAAATTCTTAACTCACCTGATCGTGCTTGTAACCTTGCAAAGCAGGTATGTTTATCAGCTAAATTCTTACTAAGGTACTGTCAGTTGTGGCGATGTTATATGTTTATAACTTCTTTACCAGGGGTGGGACATCTTCAACCGCTCTCTAGATTCCACTCTATATGGGCACCAATTGGAATTAGTTCTCTCCCTGCGGAAGCAGAAAATAGATGTTTGTTGTTGCTGACTTCTACTTGCCTATTCAGTTCCATGAAGATATTTTTATTCATAACACTTACTATTCAAAATATGGAAATAGAAACAGCTCAGCAAACCTCACCCTGTGTTGGACGCAATTTTTTTTTACTTTTTAAAACAAATATTAAATTGCATGGGTTAGTTCGTAAAATGAGTGCTTTTTTTAATTAGCATGGAGATAAGAATCACATTGAAATATCTGACGACTTTTCTGCTTAAGCATAAACATCCACCATTTAGTTGGCAGTTAGCTTTTCGGAGCCCGAAGAATGGATCCTTTTGCCAAGTGTGAGTTTACAAAGGAAAAGATAATCCCAAGTCCAGCCATATACATTGTTAAGATTTAAAGAAGACTAAACACAAGCATCTTATTGTTATTTATAATGGCAGGATAAAGGAAATTGCCATCTCTTAGACATTCAGGCGATGGACCTTTCATGTTGCAGCTATAATATATCTTGTAGTCTTAAATATAAGGCTCATATCAAGGGACCAGCCTAGACTTTCAAGATTTTGTGTTGGGAGGCCGTATGTGTAATCTTCTAACAACCTTTAGGAATGGAGAACCAATGCTAGTACAGATATCCATACACATGAATGTTTAAAGAAATCTTTGTTGTGTGAGAAGATTTCTTTAATAGTTAAATACTTAAATCATACTAAATAGGATGGGACGTGATTGGTTTTCCACAATGTAGTTATCTCTCGAGGCTATAAGCTGGGGCCAAGCTTTAATTCAGAAAGAATGGTATGGCAGCTAGCGTAAGAAGAAATGGAGGATTGGAGAGAGGATAATTATGACCCAACATTTTGTTACCATTCTCACTAAAAATGATATAACCTGACGTTGAGGAAAGGATATTTAACCTTTCTAGACAGCATGATAAAACATATGTGCAATTAATTTAGAATGTTAGTTTTAGTTGTTTTAACTTAGTTTTAGTTGTTTTAACTTTTAACTGTCAACCCGTACCACCTTGCCTTTCGACTGACAATTATAGTCGAAGCAGATTATTATAAAAGCACATTTAGGACGCGAAAAGGGTTACACAGTTGATAGAAGATAAACTCTTGAAGATGTAATGACTTTCACTGTGCAAGCTACTCAATTGGTGAAAGTGATCGAAACTACAGAGTCATTTTTTAACTCTTACCTGATTGAAAAAAAAAAATAATAATAATAACGTCTTAACTCTTCTGTTCTTATCTATTTTCCCTTATCTCGAGCTTATGAGAGATAGTTTCTTTGTTATTTTGTAGTTTAAAATACTAGTCTGGTTGTCTATACTCTTTAGGTATAGTTTTCTCTATTCCCACTGCCCTTCCTCGCTAGGAGTTGTATGCAGCTTTGGAGTCCTGCCAAAGCAATACTATAACAATAGGGGCAGCCCAATGCATTAAGCTCCCGCTATGGGCGGGGTGCGGGGAAGGGCCGGACCACAAGGGTCTATCGTATGCAGAAAAATAAAAACAAGAAGATGCTCCTATCGATGTGTAGAAACTAATAATCAGTGATGTTTTGTATTAGGCCTTTGATGATGCCATCGCGGAGCTGGATACACTCGGTGAGGAATCTTACAAGGACAGTACATTGATTATGCAGCTTCTCCGAGACAATCTTACCCTTTGGACTTCTGATACCACGGTCAGACTCTCTCTCTCTCTCTCTGAAATGCACACCACACAGACACTATCGAATTTCATCAGTTTCCTTCATAAAACGATAATCAGATGCATCATACTTAAAAGAAAATTCACTTTTACTTATTCATTTTAGCATATATAGAGAAGAACAATTTTTTTTTCCTGTTTTACCCTTAACATTAATTACTCATTTCCCAAATTCATTGAGACTATACACCAATTACGGGTATCATGGTACAATATACACTTCATTTATTATTTCTTTAAGGGAGTGCAAAGTTCATTGTGGACAAGTAAAAGTGAAACGAGGGAGTACTTTCCTTCTCCTGATCATGCACACGTACAAAATATTTCTCATGAAGGCCATGACCTTTGTGTGTGCATCTAGGAAATGGACTAGCTTGATTTGCTAAATACTATTATATGTCAAACAATATGTGCATTATTGGTTTTGATCATTGGTGATCATGCAATGGTTTTTCTGTTGTAAAATGATGATTCCAGGATGATGCCAGGGATGAGATCCAGGAAGCTTCAAAACAGGAGTCAGGTGGCGGACAGCAGTAACGACGTAGTAGCATAGTCTTGTACTCTTTATTTGTGATTTTCGAAGACTCTTCGTATCACTGCTGAAGTCATTGATAAAAAAAAAACATGTTTTAGTATGATGATCTGTTGTGATGCTATTTGCATCGTCATTTAGTAATTAGATTTGAAATACTGGTATTTCTTCTGTACTGATGTGTTGGCTTGTATTTCTAGTTTCAACTGCATATGTTGATTAGCTTGAATTTTAAAGTCATTCAATAATTCAATACTTCCCAAATCAATTATCTTGCAGCCTCCTTTTAACTCTCACAACATATATCGAATCATTGCAATTCTAGTGTGAATGTCATCTTTGGATGCTGGACCAGTAACAATTTGTAAGAGAAAATTTCGTGCACCCTATTTGGTTGCCATTTCAAAAAAAAAAGTTTAATTGGTTACTGATTTGCTGACTACCGACACAATTGTTTTTCCTAGTCTTATTTTTCTTCTTCTTACGCTTCAAAAAAGCTTTGTTCGATGTTAATTTACAGTATTTCATGACTTATTGTATTGTGGATTTCCGTAAATTTTTTATTTATTTTTTTGCTTGATTTTAGACTGAAAAGGAATAAATTAGATTGAGGTATCCATTTTTAAATGAAGGTACCATGTTTCACTTCACTTACTGAAGGTACTATGAGTGAAACACCAAGCAAAACAAAACACAGTTTGTTCGAAGTTTGGGATTGCCAAACTTCAGACAAAAAATATCTGAAGCTTGGGAATGTTAGACTAAACATCAGACAAGAATCTCAAAATACAACACATCAGTCGTTGCTATACATTTTTTAGACCAACGTTAGTCAAAATTTTCGTCTAAGTGTTTGGAACTATTACGCCAAACATTAGACAAAACTGTCTGAACACTTCAGCCATATGTGATTAAAGCGCATGCAAAAATGCCTGAACACCTCGGTCATATGTAGCTAAGTTCAGTCCTAAACATATTTTTTTGCAACTTGAGACACAAACCTTTGTAATTTCACTACCGTTTATGTAAGGTTATTGCCAAAGTGGATAAAATCGCAATTTTCTTTTTAAACTTTGGGTACAGATTAAACAGTGATCCCAAATTCGGATATTTGTGCACTTCACCCTTTGTATTGTATGCTTGGCCATCCCTTTTTTTAGGGTACATGCTATAAGCCAATGCATCAAATTGTCAACAATAGGCTCTATATGAAGTAAACTATATATACTTCTTACCCTAATTGAGCCATGAGGATCACAAGATGGCATTCCAAACTATGCAGACCAACTTAATTGTTCCAAATGAAATTGGAACTTGTAGCTTTTACAAACCTCCATCAATTCTTTGAGTAGCAGGCAAAATCGTACAAGCAAATTTTAAATATTAATTACATCAACCTCATCAAAAATTACTATTGTACAGAGGTAAATAAAAGCAGGTCTCATACAATTTTACTACCATGTGGGATTATCATTTCCATCATTCTATGTTTTCCTATGAGTTCAACAATGTACAGTACAAACTGAAAAGTATCAATATATTGATTTGGCACAGTGGACATTCTCTATATACCCAGAGTTACAAGGTTTTTCACAATCTACAATGTTGTGTTGGAAATTAGCCGTACTTCATACAAATCATTCTCTCCCTTTACTGCAAGCACAAAGTTACTAAGATTAGTCCAAACAAGTCCAATTTCGAAAGTCACATAAATAAGGTCAATAAAATTATCAACTTTAGAACTAACCAATTTCAGAAGATATTCCTGGTCCAAAGAAAGACGTAAATTTCGCCTACCAAGATTTAAGCAGATTAGAATATAAGTATTGAAACCATATGGACGAGATGGAGGTATTTACATTATCGTCGTTTTACCTGTCTTTTTTCGAAATCTGACAACTGCAGAGCTTTGGCCAGAAAGACCAGCACTAGACAATATTTACCATCCTCAGTCACCTGAAACATAAAAATTACCAAATGAAATCAGCAGCTGAAATTAAAATTTGAGTGGAAGTTACACATTTGTCCGCTTGTCAGAAATAATTACAACCTCTAGCCAAAAATACAAAAAATATTCACTAGTTGTGTATAAAATATGTATATTATATGTATCTATACGTTAATATACAAAAGATATACATTTGCTGGCTATTACATTGATGGGCGTCTATACAATGGAAAAATCCCAAATTCTTCTTTCAGAAGAAAAGGAAAACAAGTTTTGACAATACTCAACAAGCATAAGGCTATTTGCAAGCAACTCAATGGATTGAAGTTTGGTTATGGGGTGGCTCTTCAGGACAATGACGAAAATCCACAAGTTTCTTAGTAAAAGCTGAATAGCAACAGTGTCCCCAAGGGCTTTGGTCTAGTGGTACAAGTGCAACAACTGATGTGTGGCTTAGGCGCCCACGAGGAGTTCGAACCTTATAGCATGGTATGTAAGTGGAAAAAGGTAAAAGAGTGGGATATTATCCACTAAGTTTTAAATTGTGGACTGACTGGTCCTTGGGGATTTCTTGGTTATTTAAAGAAAAAAGCTGAATAAAACTGCCAAGATCCAACTTGTGGAATTGTAAGCAAAGGCGGAACCGGGATTTTTAGCTTATGGGTTCTAACTAAAAAGAAGAGTTTGTTTACTGGGTTCTAAATACATTATTTGTATATATTAAATGATTTTTTTAACGCAAATACAGGGCTCGAGCTAAAACTACCGGGTTCTGTCAAACGCTTCCATTGTGGCTCCGCCCCTAATTGTAGGATCCACAGAGCTTCATAGTTTAGGTGGGAGGAATCAATTTATAAAATCTAGAAGCTATAGAGTCTAACAGGAGACAAAAGCAATATTCAAAAGAAAAGCAGAAAGCAATCAACATAGATAAAACAACTACTCGGCATACTATTTCATAAGAGGAAGCAAATCATTAATTAGAAACATAATCAAGTTCAAGGAGCATGCCTCTTCTCTGATGTTTTGTAAGATGGGAGCAGCTCTACGTGGTATTCCTCCGCCCTGCAATGAAACAAGAAAAGAAGAAAATTTTATCAAGAGATACACTTGATGTTTAAGGCCTAAGTCCTAAGGTCAAGAGATTAAATATATTAAACGCATAATACAAGTTTTAGATAACTGATTTGTTCTAGTCGCCAAAGCTATTTTGTTTCTATTCCACTTTAAAAAGTACATCAGTGTCAGAATTGGGCATAAATCTGGCAATGTGTGAGGCTGATATGAAGGGTAAATATATATGGAAGACAAAACTCATCAAACCAAAAGAAACAAAAATGAAGAAGATATATAATGCGACGAAATTTGAGGATGAACTTGATAATTTAGTCAAACTTGAGCAACCAGATACATAATTTACTCATTTTACAGGCTTTGAGTCAATGGTTAAATAAATCTCACCAATATTCCTGAAAATTGATTACAACCTAGCTAAGTTGCTCGGACTCTCCGAAAATGCTGCCGCACCCGTGTCGGATCCTCCAAAAATACACTACTTTTGGAGGATCCGACACACACCTGTCGATATTTTGAGTCCGAGTAACATAGCAACCTAGTGAAGAAGATGACATTATTTCTACTAGTCTAGAGATAACTTCTTTCCTCTAAATTCCACATTAATGAACTTGCAAGAATGTGTATTCTGCTAACAATTTAAGCAGAAAATTCCTAGAAGACTTCTTAGGGACCAAATCGATCACTTTCACAATATGGTAAAAATTTGCTAAAGAAACAACACCCAAAGGCTCCCTTTTGCTAGGAGTATTATTTTCCATTGAGTTATAAAGCTCACATCATCCAAAGGCTCAAGTAATTAGAAAAGGACCTACCATATTTATTTGTTTATATTTTCACCAGAAAATTAATTGTGCTTGCTTAATTTATACCTCCATCCTTTAACGCTCTTGTTTATCTTTTATTATTTTTCATTTTGTTTTTCGTACTTCCATTTTTTATGAAATACAGTCATGAAATTGACGGCCTCTCTGGAAAACTTCTCAAGTCCTCAAGTTAAATCTCCCTTCCAAGAAAGAAGGCCAAACTTTATCTGAATAAAAAATATTCAGTTTCCAAAACACAAAAAGAAGGAAACTTACCAGTCCAAATTGGAAAATACGCTTCAATGCCTCATCCAAATGTTGCTCATCCCCATAACGGTATCTTATCACATCGCTCCTGACCTTACAGAAAGAAAATCCTATTACTAGTTAGTCAGTAATCTGAAGATTGTATCCATCCTGGATATGAAATAACTGAAATGATATCTGGAAGTACAATCAAAAGAAGTATTAGTAGCAAATCACCAATATTAGGAAACAATCACTTTTTGTCTTCAGTTTTATCTTAGTAGAAGAGTTGTCTCGGGAAATGTAAAAGTTTGACTTGACCCAGTGACATATGACAAGTTAATCTGTATCTCAATATGAATGTCTATGTTTGTGATCATTTCGTGTTAATTAAGGGAACATAAAGACCACTGTTACTTTGGCCTTTTGGGAATAGAAAAGAGAAAAAAAATTATATTCAGAGAGGAGTAAAGGTGGAGAAGAAAACAGTTGTATTAACAGCGGTAAAGATGGACTTCATGAAGTAATTGTGGAGCCTAAGGTTCTATAAATTGTATTTAACAGGAAAATAAACACTATTGTCAGGCTGTTGGAAAAGGAAAGAAGTTTAACATCAGAAGGGACTATTATCTTTGACTTCTGAGTATAACAAACTTTTGGCCGAGTAACCATGCTAAAAAAAGTTTTCTTCTTCCCATTAATAGGGTAATTGATATACAAAGACTGGCAGGCATTCTTGGTTGCGCAGAGGGAGCCCTTCCAACAATTACTGAGGAATGCCACTAGGGTCTAATAACATATCTTTATAAATCTGGAGTTGGTTAATCCTGGTCAGCAAGTTCAATAGTGGAGTTGGAAAGCAGTATGGAAAGTGAAACGACCACCTAAAGTAGCCTGTTTTGTATGTTTAGTTGTCAGAGATGCTTGTTTTCACGAGAAGGCGGATGCAATTGCGTTCGCGGTGCTACCTATGTGGAAAGGAGGTTGAAAGTAATTGTCACTTATTTATACATTGTGCAGTTGCTAGAGTCCTCTGGAACCTTTTTTTGTATATGAAAGGCCTGTCATGGATCAAGCCTAGGACTACAGGGGAACTGCTTCCTTGTTGGAACTTTTCTGGTGGACTAATTACACAAAATAAGTGGTGGAAGATTATTCCAGGACGCATATGGTGGACCATTTGGATGGAAAGAAACAATAGGTGTTTTGAAGGAAATTGCAGCTCCTTACAAAAGATTAAGATGAACTGTCTTTTTGTGTTTCACATTTGGTGTAAGGAAGATTTTGTACAGGATATTGATTCATTGCTAGATATAATAGCATTCCTGTAGTAGGTGGTAGAAGATAGGCATGCTGCTGGTTTTCTTGTAACTGTACAGATTGATTTAGCACAGTCTTTGTGCTACACTTATATATTATTGTTACCATTCTCAAAAAGAAAAAGCATACTAGAATCATATGCCTTTCCCACAAAAGTTGGAGCTTCTTGGGATGCACTAACTTGCTTTAAGAAAAGCATCAAGCGACAGAAGGGTTTTCAGAAGAACATTACCTGCTTAAGGACTGGAGTAGCACATTTTTCCCTTAATAGCTGAGCATCTGCATAAGTCACGCATGGCACAGGTTTGAGCTCTGCATACTGAAAAGCAGAAGAGACTAAGTTATACACACGAAATATTTGCATCAGTTAAACAACAATTACATGGATGTAATATTTCACAACTGAAATCCTATGCCTTATTAACTTCATACAAGCAACCTCGTTAAAACAAGGAGAAATAAGATCACCTTAAGAGCCATGCCAATAATTGCAAGTGGGAAACCATATGTCAACATCAATGCAGACCACTCGGAACCTGGAAGGATGTTAAAATATGCCCCAAAACCATACCTGTAGAGTGCAATGAACAATAGAAAGAGTCAAGGTAGTCTTAAGGCCAAATTTAAGGGATTTTTTCAGTTTTGGCCCGTCAAAATTAATTACGGCCGCTAGCCAAAATATACATGACATATACACTGACTATTTATATTATATGTAAATTTATGTATACAATATGTATATTTATACCTTATATACAAAACCTATACATCTGCTGGCTATTATTTTTTTGAGCGGTGTAAATATCCCCAAAATTTTAATTTGCCTTAAAATGAGAAAGCAAGAAAGGAAACGTGACTCCAATAATCTCTTTTCTTTGCTATGAAAGGGGAGAGAGGAAAAAAAAAAAAAAAAAAAGAAGAAGCTAAACTGTTGGGGCTCCGAAGAAATCAAAAGGACAGGGAAAGTATTAAAGCCTATATATGAATGTACATAAGTAGAGCTCTTCATTTAAGGAAATTATGAAACAAGTATACCAGAACAAATTGCTCTCTTTGTAATCTAATTCTAAACTACTTATAGTTATCCTTCAAAATGATTTTGAGATATTTCCATTTGTTTCAATTAAAAATATCAAAAGACAGTGAAGAACATAGCAAACTCGATTACATGACACCAGGAACGAATAACACATAGTTATTTTATGTGCTTGTTATTTTAAAATCATTGGTAACTGAAATTTCTACATTCATTAAGCATTTACGATAAAAAGAAAAAAAAATTGACTATCTGTCGTCGCTATGCACAGATATGCAAACTATATCACTTAAAGATTTGTCAGCGAATGTTAAAAATTTTGGGAGAAAGAACTAAGGACAATAGAGATTGACTTGCATCCCCCTCCCTTGCCATAGAAGTATTTCTTTGTCAATTTAGACAACTAGGAAGTCAGTAGTATAAAACATGATGAATTAGTTATACTCACGAGAGAAGTGAAACACCAAGACCAAGTCCAATGACACCAAAAGAAACCTGCACGTTACAGCAATTTCAGAGAACATTATTGACAATTCCTTCAGGACTAGTAGATTAAAGGGAAGTAAGATACATTGGTATCCCATAAAACATTTTTAGGTGGTAATGTTCATTTTAGTCAAAATCAAATTTCTCACCAGATCAAGTGATTAATCCAGTATTATAGGACCAAAAAGTTCGAGTATACGAGGATAGCAATGCAATCTTTCTTAATGATATCAAAGGTAGAAAGCGAAGAAAAGGCCAAGTTTAAATGGGCTTTAAAATCAAAAAGCACAACTAAATCGTGCATTTTAGTGAAGAGAACACATAATGAAAATAGAAAATAATTTTTGTAATGTAAGGGGGGGGGGGGGGGGTGTGTGGCTGGTGAAAAAACAAAAAAATGGAGCCCTATCAACTTTTCGACCTTGTCTTTGAAAAATAGCAATTGTCATGGGTTTCAAATTACACGTGTGAAACTCCTAACAAAATCTTGGAGTTTTCCCTGTGAATTTGAAACTACATGACGGTGGTTATTTTTCAACTACATGGTTGAAAAATGGTTATTTGTTGAATTTTACTCCCTCCACTTTACATAGAAAAATGAAGCCGTCTCAATTGAAAAGAAGAAGACTCCGCACCTTCAACTACAAACAACTTAGCCACTAGGAAAGTCATATCACTAAACATTTCTCTCCCGAAATAGTTGTCATATTTCACTTCTCGAGAGTCAAATTTGATTAATTTTTTGAGCTAAATTGGATTAGATTAATTCAATATTTAAATAGAAAATTTAGAACTATATGGCGATGAATTTAACCATCAACTAACTCAATATCTTGGAGTTTAATCTGGTGAATTTAAAACTATATATATGACGGTGGCTATTTTTCAACCATAGGGTTAAAAAGTGGTTATTTGTTGAATTTTACTCCCTCCACTTTAAGTAGAAAATTGAATTCTTCTCAAATCAAAAGAAGAAGACTTTGCGCACCTTCAACTAACTCAAGCAATTCAGTCACTAGGAAAGTCATATCACTGAACATTTCCCATCCCAAAATAGTTGTCATATTTTACTTCTTGGCAGTCAATTTGATTAAATTCCGGAGTTAAATTGGATTAGATTAATTCAATATCTAAAAATTTAAATTTAAATATTCAAGAACTTTAGATAACGTACTATAAGTTGCAATTCTTCTCATATCAATACAGTTAAAAAACACATCTTCAAATATTGATCAAAATTCATGCATTTTGACTCTCAAGAAGCGCAACTAAACAATTAGTCCAGGACAGAGGGAGTATCCAATAATCATTCCACTCCAAATGGGCCTATTTCTTTAGAAGCTAATCAACATTTAATTGCAATGTTTTCCCTTCAAATGGGTTGGTCTTTAAATTTTTTCTTCCTTTCATTAAAAATGCGGGAGCATAACTTGTGGGATATTATGAGGCGAAAATATAAACTTATGCCCGCGAAAAAATTGTTTGTTATGAGGGACAAAAATTAAAGACCAGCACAAAATAGGGACAAAAGTGCAAATGACCCAAAGAAAAAGTACCTTAGCAAGTGAAAACTCTTCATCAGGAACAATAGGCTTGTCTGAAGTTAAAGCAGGGGATGATGGCTGAGAGGAAGAATCAGCAGCTTTAGCAACAACTTTAACTCTAAGACGATACCGGGTTTTCGACAAAACTGATTCTTGATTACTCAAAGTGGTAGATTTTTGTACAAGTGATGGCAATGTTAAAGGTAATGAAGGTCTATTTTGGACATGAATTTGAGTGGAATTAAAGATGGTAAAACTTTGAGAACAAAAAAGTGTTCCACCAGCTCCCATACCTGCTACTATTTGTAAATACTTTTGCCGGAAAATTCTGATTATAAGATTATCAGTTGGAGGAGAACAAGAGGCTGTAATGCAAATACAGGGAGTGGAAAAGCTAAGCGCCAAATGTTGGAGAAATTTTGGATGATGATGATGTGGCATGTTTTCTACTTCTAGTTTTATTTTCGGGGGAAAGGGTCAAAAATGCCCCCTGCTTTGGGAAAGAGGCTAAAAATATATTTCATTATAAATTTGGGTTAAAAATACCACTCTCGTCATTAAAGTTTTCAATTATACTCATATTTTAACGGAAATCTCCAACACAACTTGATTTATTTTTAAACCCATTTTATTTAAAACCGACCCAACTACATAAAAAAATCATATACGACCAACTTGTTCCTAAGTCCTACATCTGGAGCCACTAGGCAAGGAGCGGATAACCCATATGCATTTTTTATTTAATTGTGTCGGTTTAAATGGAGCAAGTTTAAAAATGAAATTGAGTTATGTTAGAGATTTTTTTTTAATACAGGGTATATTTGAAAACTTTAATGACGGGAGAGGTATTTTTGAACCAAATTTATAACGAAAAAGGGTCAAATATACCCCTGGACAATTAGAAAAAGTTAAATATACCCTTCGTTATACGTTAGGTCTAAATATACCCTTCCCGTTATACTTTGGGTTCAAATATACCCCTCTATTATACTTTGGGTCCAAATATACCCTTCCTCCATTAAAATTGTCCATGATGGACATAAAATATAACGTGACACTGACAATCAAAGGAAAATAAGACACACACATAAGATCCACCTCAACACCCCAACCCATTTACCCCTCTCTTCCCCTTTTCCTTCCACCACTATCATTTCTTCCCCTTCATAATCTTTGCCACTATTAGCACCACCACACCACCATCAAGGATAAACTTTCTTCACTCTAGTTTTGATTCATCTTTCATCAAAAAAAAAAAAAAATGTTGCTGAGAGCTGTTTCAACTTTACTCTGACGTACCCTTCAAAGAAAGATCATACTTCTTTTTTTTCTTCTAAGTTGTTCAAAATTTCAGTTTTCCTTTGTTATTTTTATCTGGGTGTGTGAGATTCTTGTTAGTGTTGTTTTTTCATGTGAATTAACTATTTATCTTGTAGATAAATTTATGAATTTGTTGCTTTCTAAACACCATATTTCTGTAAAAATTGAAACTGTTAACCAGAAATTTATTTTCTTTTATGGCTATGTCTTTGATTGGTCATTTGGATGGTTATCATCCAAGTAAAATTGAAAGGAAAAAACAACTCCAAGTTTATCTCAGACTATGAGATAAGCAGAAATCAAAACTAGACTGAAGAAAGTTAAATCCTTGATGGTGGTGTGTTAGTGCTAATGGTGGCAAAGGTTATGGAGGGAAGGAGATGATAGTGGTGGAAGAAAAAGGGGAAGAGAGGGGTAAATGGGTTGGGGTGGTGAGGTGGCATGCCATGTGGTGTCCACCTCACTGAGTTGTCAGTGCCACATCATATTTCATGCATATCATGGACAATTTTAACGGAGGAAGCGTATATTTGGATCCAAAGTATAACAGAGGGGTATATTTGAACCCAAAGTATAACGGAAAGAGTATATTTGGACCCAAAGTATAATGAAGGGTATATTTAATCTTTTTTTGATAGTTCAGGGGTATATTTGACCCTTTTCCGAATTTATAATAAAAGATATTTTTAGCCTCTTTCCCAAAGTAGAGGGGCATTTTAGACCCCTTTTTCTTTATTTTTCTTGTCTTTAAATATATTTCATCTTTGGACCAAAAACAATCAAGAGGTGGAATAAAAAAAGGGATGAGCATTAACAAAAAAAAAAAAAAGGATACTTAACATAAATATACTCTTCGGTCATCTAGTTTACCAAACATGGCTGAAGTATACACTCAGAGGCAGATCTAGGGGGGCAGTATGGTGTTCAACCGAACCCTTTTAGCAAAAAATTATACTGTATATATAAGGTAATTTTTAATATTTTTATTTATGTGTGTGTGTCTATATATATAATATTATATGTATATTTAGCATAAACTATGTACGTTGTGTACATTTTTAGTATATTCAAACACTGCAAAATATGTATGCTATGTACATATTTTGTAAATTAGATTGCCGAATGATATTTGACTGTAATTTTCCCAGAAAAAAGTAGTGTTTAAGTTAAGTTGAAAAAGCATATTTGAAAATTAAAGTTATGTTTGAATATGCATTTAGCTTCAAAATTTTGAAATTCTGTCAGTGCAAAAGATTAATTTGAAACTCATCTTCCATTTTTGTTTTAAAAAATTAGCCTAATATATAACCAAACACTATTTTAAATAAAAGATTGAGAAAAAAAAATCCATCAACAAAACGACTCTTGGAACCACACTTTAATTTTTTTGTACTAGTGGTAGTGTAATGACCACAAAGTCTACTAAAAGCTCTTGTAATTAAGGGGCTGGGTGATTTGAGTAGGTTTAAAAATTTAGGTTTAGAATTTTTTTTAACGGCGTTTGACGTTTATTTTAAAAATTTTGATTGTTGGTTGCAACTCTTCTTTAAATTTCTGAAACAAAAAATCATTTAAGTAATGTTAGATCATAGATGGGAGAATTTATAGAATAAGTTAAACAATACTCCCTCCGGATCAAAAAAAGAGTCCACTTAGCCTTTTTTTCTTGGATTAAAAAAAGTGTCCACTTAGCAAATCAAGAAAGAATTAACTTTGTTTTTTCATATTTGCCCCTATTAAGTGTTATATGATCAAATCCCAATGCCTATTTAATTAGGGGTAGTTTAGTCAAATTACCTATTTTTGTCTAGGAGTTAGTACTTTCTTAAGGGGTGTGCAAATGGCTAAGTGGACTCTTTTTTTGATCCGGAGGGAGTAATTGATTCCGTGATACTTTTCCATTACAACCATTACAAGAATAAGATTATGGCCATTAAATATGATTACATGAATCCCAAGTATCTCGGAGTTCGACCATTGTTGGAAAGCAAATGATCTAGGAAAGACCGGCGTGTGTTCCGTACCTATAGGACCAAGTTCTCGGACGTGGGAGGTTTCTTCCGTCTCTAGGTGTAGCCGACATTGGTTGAGTCGGGATTGACTGTTGTCCTCTCTGAACATACTACGTGTTTGGTCGGAGTGTCTTTGTTCCGTTATATTTTTAGTAAAATACATGTTGAACATTCACACACTTTATTGCTTGATCTAGGAAGGACCGGCGTGTGTTCCGAACCTATAGGACCAAGTTCTCGGACGTGGGAGGTTTCTTCCGTCTCTAGGTGTAGCCGACATTGGTTGAGTTGGGATTGACTGTTGTCCTCTCTGAACATACTACGTGTTTGGTCGGAGTGTCTTTGTTCCGTTATATTTTTAGTAAAATACATGTTGAACATTCACACACTTTATTGCTTTGTCTCATTGCTGTGGAAGGTTTAATAGACACACATACGGAATAAGATTAAAGTGTTTAATAGGTACAAACATTAGACTATTAGAGTAAGTGTCGAATTTATGACACTTTCCTTATTAGTCTTTGTAAAAACGAATGTCACATTATAATATTTAGAAATAATTTAATCTTATGAGATGATTTACAGCTGCAAGTGATCTAAAATTTATTTTAGATCATAAATATCAAAAGTTATTTATTTTTTCTAAATTTCGTGACTAATCAAATGTTACCACATGAATTGAGACGAAGCAGTATAACTTTGAGGGCCGTGTGCAGGTACTAGCGCTATTGGACTTCATATAATAATAATAATATTATTATAAAAAGAAAAGAAATACTCTGAGGCTTTCTCAAGTCACAATTACACAAACCCTAGCAAAATCACAACTTCAAAATGAAGCCTCCCATTTTTATCAACTTCAATTCAAGATTCTTCAAAGTTGTTTATTTTTATCACCTTTACAGAAGAACTCATAAGGTAAAATGTTGGGTTACTTTAATCTTTGGCCATGAATTTATTAAGACCCATCTTTAGTTTATAAGCTAATAATGACAGCTGCAAATCTTTAGGGATAGTGGGTTATGTCAATGGATTGATTGACTTGTCGGGGTAAAAGAATTGCTACAAGAAATTGTCTGATTCTAGATTTAGGTCGAAGAATAACAACTTTTTTGGATTTGATGAGTTTCATGATAATTATACGGTTGTAGGTATATTTTGTAAATATGGCTGTTTAAATCATCTGACATCTTTTAACTCAACATTTGCCCGTTGCTTTTTAACAACTAGAGCTTGATTCAACGCTTCAAGATCTTCTAGTTCTTTTTTCTCCTTTAGCCTCTCTTTGATCCCGTCTAGTTTTTTCTTCACATCTTGGCCCTCTCCCATGTGTTTCGTACGCTCTATCTCCAATTCTAGCGCTTGCTTTTGTTACTAAAACGGAGAGCCAAAATGTGAAGAAAAAATTAGATGAGATCAAAGAGAGCCTTAAGGAATAAAAAGAAGAACTAGAAGATCTTGAAGCTTTGAATCAAGCTTTAGTTGTTAAAGAGCAACGGACAAAAATATACGTACAACCTTATAATCATCATGAAGCTCATGAAATTCAAAACAATATATGTCACAGTTGCTATTCTTCAACCTAAGTTTAGAATCCGGAAATTTCTTGAACTTTCTAGTTGCTGGTTCCATAGAAGCAACTATTTTGCCCCATCGGCATGACAAATCAATCCATTAATAGAGCCCACAATCCCGGAAGATTGTAAATGAGAAGCTTTATTGGGCTACTACTGATGGTCCTCACATGTATAATGGTTGGGGCATCATTTCTGTTGATATGGCTGATGAGAAATGGGGAAAGGTAGAGCAACATTCTTGGGAACGAAGTGTTGGTTTGAGGCTAGGAGTGTTGCTGTGTTGGGAAATGATCTTTCTGTACTTTGTAATTACCGTAGCACTCACGTAGATTTGTGAGTTATGAAGGAGTATGGAGTAAAAGTCTTGGAAAAAAATGTATACCATCAAATGTCCCAGTGATCTTGAGAAACATGTGCTTCTACCATCCTTTTGCATGTCAAATGAAGGCGAAAGTCTTCTAGTGTTTGGATCAACTTCGATGAGATACAACCCAAAGGATGACACAATCAGTTATGCAGATATTAACAACTTTGGTTCCTGTATCGAAACTGAAATCTCCATCGAAAGCCTTGTTTGTCCCATTTTCAAAAAAAAAAAAAAAAAAAAAAAAGAAACAGCCGAGGATTCAATAAGATTGAAGGCTGCAAGACATACAGCAGATCTCCTTAGTTGCTGGATTAGAAGGGGAGGCAGCAAGAGTCAAAAGAAGTGGTGGAGAAGAGTCCAAGAGGACATCCGATCGACTGTTTGGAAGGAAAGGAATGCTAGAACTTTTGAAGATAAATTTAATTTGTATTGTATCTTTAGGTTTTTGGTGTAAAGAACAAGGCTTGGATGATGAAGTACAGATAATAGCTCTTCTAGGAGCTCTGTAATTACTTTCTTATGTGTAATGTAATCAACTTTTTGGAGGTGGCCATCATACTCTTAATGCTGAGTAATACAAAGTTACTAGTTTAAAAAAATACAAAAAAAAAAAGAAAAGAAAAGAATGAGGGTTGCAAAAACTCAGATGAATGACTGATGGTTTTTTTTTTGTGGGTAAAATATAGAAAAATCCATTGCATATCTAAGGGCCCCAGAACTTCTTTCCATTAGCGGTAACCTTGACTTGCAAAATTGGTTTGAAGGAGAAAGCAATTGAGGAAAAGTTCTGATCTGGTGTATGAGACTAGGGTAGGTGTACCAGTAAAGAATTATAGGAGAAGATTTACGTATGACGCTTTCTTTATTACGGTTCTGTCTACTGTAGAGTACATGAAAGTGAAAATCGTGTCATCTTTGTTATTTGAAACAAGAAGGTTCCAACGATAATGAGTTCTTTTATTGTTCCTTAATGGAGTGGCGAATTGTATCTAAGCTGTGTTATTTATAGAATCTCCATATATCCTGGTTGATCTTTGAAAATATTCATGTGTTTACTTGTTTGTTTTATTTGCATCCTATATGACTAAACAATACAAAAAAAAAGTGAGAATGTTATGGCGGTTGTGAAACGGCGGTTTCAAAGAATCGCCAGAATAAGCAAGAAATTATGGCATAATCATATTTAACATTCTTAATATGGCAGTTTAGTGAAAATTAATTCGTATTTAAACTGCCAGTATCGCCATTTCAATTCCCCAAAAAACAGAGGGTTTTATTTGGCGGACTAAGTTATTACCCAACTATCCCATGTTTTCTAAGGGAAATAATGTGAAATCTCTCATTTTGTTCATTGGTTGGCTTCCTTCAGTTGTATCTTTCTTTTTCTCAGAATGGTCCGAATTACAAATTCCATAAGCCAATGAGCTGAAAATCTTCTACAAAATTCTCTTCATTTCACTTCTCATCATGATTATAATCATTATTCAAAGTAGGTTGAGTTTCACTAGTCCTAAATAAGCAAGCAGAAAGTGTTGTTGTTGCACCACTTTTGCTCTTTGCCCACTAATTCTTGTTTTCCCTGTAAATTTTACCTTATCAAGAAAAACAAATTCTTGTTTCCCCGGTGAGAAAACTTTCTGTTTGAGTTATGATTTGCTCCAAAAGTACCCAAGCCAAGGTACTCAACCTTTGTAAAAAGTATTTAATGCTCATTGCGAACAACCCACGAGGGTGGTATGATTGAAACATAGTTTAAATAAGGGCATCCCTTGAAGTAAGTAAAGGGTACAAATATGCGGATTTGACCTGCACTCTATTTTTTTTTTCTTTAGATAGAGAAAGTTGTGGCTAGATTCGCATTCCTTTTTCAGATTATTTAAGGATTTCAAAGATCTTTCATATTGTGCCCATTCTCCAACATTTGGTTCTAGACATGGTCAAGAAGAGCTTCTACTTTCTTTCTTATGTAATCAAGGATCCTTTTTTTTTTCTTCTCTTCCGTGATTAGAAACAAGATTTTGATTTTGATTTTAACATGCTCTGTAAGAGAAATAATTTTCTCTCTTTACCGCATTGTTTAAGCTCAGCCCTCGTATTAGAGAGCTCCTTGCTAGCTGCATTAAATTCTGATTGCAACACATATTAAACACAAATATCTCTCCATTGAGAGCATCATGTGAATTGCAGCAACCTTCTAGGTTCTAGCTGTTCTACTCTAGGACCGGAACAAATATTAGGTCCTATTATGCTATCGTATGAACTTATGGTAGAGAGGTTGATACATTATCCCCAAGTTTCGACGATTGTGGTTGGTCCCAAGGGTTGTCCCCAGACGGATTTCTCGGTCATTTATAAAAAAAAAAAGAAAAAAAAGAAAAAGGCTCAAATATGCCATCGAACTATCGGAAATGACTCATTTATGCCACTCGTCAATAGTTTGGCTCACTTATGCCATCGCCGTTGTCAAAATGGCTCATCCGTACCATTTTTAATTACGCACATTTTACAATACCAGATTGTAAAACCGGCGTTAATGAAAAATGACATGGATGAGCCATTTTGGCAACGGCGATGGCATAAGTGAGACAAACTATTGACGAGTGGCATAAATGAGCCATTTCCGATAGTTTGATAGCATATTTGAGCCTTTTCCGTAAAAAAATGATATGAACTTATGATGCATATGGAGGTTGCAATATGATATGTATCATCTGAAAAACAAAAAAAAAAAAGTGTTATTGTTGGTTTGCCTGGGCACTTTTAGTTAAAAAAAAAAAAAAAACCGGCATGCAATCAAGGGTGTAGTCTAGAGGTCAATAAAATGGGTTGTGAACCATGAGGTCTTAGGTCCAAATCCCGGCAGAGGCAAAAATACTAACCGGGTGAATCAACTCTTTTGGGAAATAAAATAAAGAAAACGAAACATAAACAACACAAATGATATTAATTTCATGATCACATAAAGTCCAGCAAGTCATGTAGCAAATAAGTCACCAAGTAAAATCAAACAAGTCGTCACACGAATATATCAAACAATAACGCGTCCTAATATGCATGTGACCTCTTTGTGCCAGAGGTAGGCCTAACGTTTTTTTGAAGGGTAAAGTGTGCCATAATATGTCATCCCATTGCTTTTGATTAATTAAACAAAATCTATTTCCCGAAATAAAGTACAAAAGTAACGTAATTTATCATATATCGAATGAATACAACATAAAGTATTTCCTAATCTAAGTACAGAAAATACAATTTCCTATGTCTAAATGTACAGATCCATTTTGTGATGTCAACCGGTCTTCGAATTGTCGATCACGGATGTACTCCGATGTGAATCCATACCATCACATAAACGTTAGTCATTCCTCCCTCCTAAAGTTTAACTAGTCAAAGCAAATAGTCAATATTTAGGCACGATTCTTCAATCATGCACATAAAGTATGATTTAGTGTCACTTGGGGTCGTGGACCCACTTGGACGTTTGGGTAAAGTCATCTAATGGGCTTAATACACCAAGGGTATTAAACCTCCTAGGTCATGAAATGCATGCTCCTAATAACGGGTGTTGGTTTAGCTCTATCCTAGGTTGACTAAGAGTTGGTTTACTTAGACGCAAGGTTCCCGAGCGGACTACTCGGGAGAGAGAAAGCTACGCGATCCTGCGGTATTTGGACACCCCGCGCATATGCCAACTCTCCTAAAATTTGGGTTTTTGAAAGAAAATTTGCGGGTGCGCAAAACACACCTCGCGTGTACGTGTGATAGTGTGAGTTTCCAGAAGTGGAGAAAAGTGAAATGGAATGACAATTTATATCAAAGCAAGTAACACATAATTAACTTATATCAAACAAAATAATATATCATGCAAACAATCTATATCAAACAAAATATATCACGCAAACAATTTATAGTATGTGAAAAGAAATTTAAAGCAAGTAAAGTAATTAAGTTAGCACATAAAGCCTAATTAAACTAAGTCCGTTATGGTTAGAACCTATAATCCCAGTAATTAATGCTAAGTCACATACCCTATTTTAACCGGGATCAAAACAGTTTATAACATCCGGGTAATTCCGGGGTTAATTAAAGTACAGGAGTCGCCACCTAATTATTTATGGTGAATTAGGACACCTGAAGTTAATTAAAGTTATTCATCTAAAGTTGATTTTATTTTAAAGTCTACGAAACCAAATGATTCTAGGTACGGGTTCAACTAATCTAGAGGGAAGGTATTAGGCATCCTCTAAATTCCATTAATAATGGTTAACCGACCGAGCTTACGACTACTTAGGCTAGTAATAAAAATGATTTTTCTTTGTTCAAGCACTGAAATGACAAGGGGCAGCACTTTGTTAATTTTAGAGAAAACATTTACGTCTCTTTAATTGGGACAATGAATAAAATTCATGAAAGCCGTTCTTAAAAGTGTTTGGAATGGAAATGACTGATTTTCTTTTTTAAGTAAATAAGTGGCTAAATATCGAAATAGTTTGGCCCAACTCAATGACGTTTTGTCTGTTAGGAAAACTAAGGTTTAAGAAATCATCATATTTTCACTTAACTCATGATAAGTTCATCTATTAAATATTAGCTAATTTCAACCAATAAAAATCCCTATATGCTTCCCTACAGTGAGCTTTTAACCTTACAGCCTTGTATACGCTACACACTATGGAAAAGAGAATGGACTTATGGACTGAATCAATTGACCTCTAGAATTCTGGGACTTCTAAACTTAAGAGGCCGTGACGGGAATTTACCGAACGAATAATTATAAATCACTGTAGACTTTCCTAAGCATCTGAACCCAAACCAACATCAAAATAACATTCACAATATAAAGCAAACATTTAATAGCGGAAGGCAGGGGTATACAAAGCAAACCGACAAACCGCACCAAACCGATAATCCGAACCAAACCGAGAAAAAAATTCGACTAGTGGTTTGGTTTTAAAAAGAAAAACCCGAACACTATTGGTTTTGTTTGGTTTTAGCTAAAAAAAGTCAAACCGAATCAAACCAACCCGACATTACATTTATAAAATTTTAAACATATTTTATACATAGAAATATTTATTTATAATGTAATTTATAAATGTTTCTTTAACTTTTTCATAGTTTTTTATCTTTTAACATATTATTTCAAGCTTGAAATTAGAATTTTGAATGGTTTAATAAGTTTTATAGCTCAATGATATTAGTAACTCAAATAAAACTCAACAAAAAATCAAATCAATACTAATGCTAACGAAGAAATTCATATCTAACAATCGAAATGACAATAATTTTGATATCTATTCTTTAGTTTTATATTAGTTTAGAAAGTGAAAATACATAACTTAATTTTATTTTTTTCTTTAATATCTAGTCATGTAATTAATACTTATTAGCCGTACTTATTTTAGCATGACTTAGTACTTTAAGGGGTCATTTGGTATGAAGGATAAACATAAATAGTCCTGGGATAAGAATTTAGCAATTTCTTATCCCTCGTTTGGTTAGTAATCATGGGATAAGTTATCCCAGGAGTAAAAATAGTGCTGGGATAACTTATACCTGCCACAGGGTGGAATAAGTTATCCCCGGATAAGTTATCCCGGGATAAGGAAGAAACCTCTTCTTTTTAGAAATTATCCAATGTATAATACTTTTAGTCCAACATACCAAACAAATCAATAAAAAAATAACTAACTCCGAATAACTAATCCAAAGATAACTTATCTCAACGTAATTAATCCCAAAGATAATTTATCCCAGCTTAATTTATTTTTGAACCAAACGACCCCTAAGATTATGATCATTTTCTACATGCCTTATAAATTAGTTGTATTTATTGTAGCATGGCTTAGTACTTTTAGATTATGAAAATTTTATTTCATGCAATTTCATTAATTTTTTTCGTTGAATATTTTAGTACAATGTCATCTCTCATCACGTTTTGTGTTATTTTCTTAATAAATATCTTAAGTAGATAGTCGTATCGTACTAGGACTAAAGAAATATTTGAAGTACAAGTTATATGTTTTGTATGAAGACTTTACCGGAAAAAACTCGAAAAACCCGAGCAACCCGAAAAAACCGAGAAAACCCGAGGTTGAAAAACCCGACTTTTGTTGGTTTGGTTTGGTGTATAGATTTAAAAACCCGATGCAATTGGTTTGGTTTGGTCTTTAAAAAAATCGAACCAACCCGGTCCATGTACACCCCTAGCGGAAGGTAAGAGAATATTCATCATTCCCCTCGCCCTTCTTTCGAATTTCTATTTGGGATACGGTTAGGGCGAGAGAAGCCGGTGAAAAATGAGGCGGAAACGCTGATCTTCACTCAATGATGATATCGTCGAGTCTCATTGTAAGACTCTTCGGCTCCATAGCACATGCAAGGAAAAGAACAGGAAAGAAATGATAGAGAGTTAGAACAGGTTCCAACTTTCTAATAGACAATGGAAATGAAACAAACAAAGTCGAAAATCACATAGTAGTAATATTGTACCAAACTATCTCATACAATTATCTCCTACATCATAATGACGGGAAACACACTTTGCTACATTTCGAATTAGGAGCAGACCTATTTAATCAATGAAATGGATCAAAACTCATGCTTGTTATACTAACTAATGCCTAAAGAAATTCCAAATCTAAACATAATGGCACAAAATGCAGGGAGAGCAATATCTAAAGGACTGATTTTATTTGATCTTGAAATGATAATAAAGGTGAACTAAATACTAAATGGCGCATGGTTTACAAGTAGGGGAATAAGGCAGGAATCACTGTAAATGGACTATCATCAGCCTTCACATATATATCCTAAATAACACAAAACTTGATCTAACACAAGCTTCAACTAAACGAATTGCACATGAAGAACAAGCATCATACTTCGGCACAAAACAATAATGAGAAGCTGATTTAGCCAGATAACTTGAATAAATTCTTCAATCAAAGTCACTCAGACTTTACCAGCTAAAAAAAAACAATAACAATCGGCTAAAAACAAAAACATAACCTACGTAAAGGTTCTCGCTTTTATCAAATGTCCATTACAATATAACGGACCAAATTTGATTCACGCTTTTTGTCGAACGGGTAGAGTGTAAAGTTGAGTGTAGTCAACAACAGCAACACAACAAATATAGTCCGAGATATACACTAGTATGTTGCCTTTATATGCCGTGTATACATGTTTTTATGCTAAATCAATGTACTGAACTATTCAGTTCCTATGGAGAAATGAACTAACTCACATGTTAAACTGAACCAACCAAGAAAATCATATATTGAACATGCATGAAATCAAACTAGACATACTCCTCCAAAATCCCGATATACATTACACAAACAGATCACAGCACCCAAAGATGTGAATTTCCTACAGCCTAAACAACGTCTAAAAAAAGAAAAAAAAAAAAGGTCGAATATTACCTCTTGTGGGTGCAGTGAACGGGGCTTCGGGTCTCGAATCTACACCCGAACAGATTCAAATACCAGATCGAAACGAACCCGAAAGTTTCTCCTGTGAGAAAATGGTTAAGAACAGATAAGGATTTGTCAAATGGTATGAAACTTTAAAGTAAGCTACTGATTCCCCCCCCCCCCCCCCCCCCCCCCCAAAAAAAAAAATCCTCCCTTTCGGCTGAGCACTTAGGGATGTATTTATAGGTGTCGAAAAATAGGGTTTCGTTTGGGCGGGATTTTAATGTCAATCGTTGTTTGAAAACCAAATCGAATCTTTAAAGCTGATCTCCCTTTTCAGAAATTTCAAAGTGTTTTCGTCGTTTATGTTGACCCGAACGTTGAAGGTAGGAGAGAGGGAGGACTTGTATGGAAATGGTAAGACAGAAATCTGCCATGGCTAAAGGCGAATCGTCTCTTATGTTGAAGAGGAAAGAGGTGAAAGGCGTGAAGAGAGAGGAGAAGGGCTGTGTTTGTTTTCTTTTGTTCATTAGGTTTTAGGGATGAAGAGGAAAGGCTGGGCCGGATCGGGTCGGGTAGGCGTAGTGCTAGTGGGCTGGTCGTTTTGGAATAGGAGGGGAAATGGGTAATGGGCTACGGATTGTTGTGGGCTAGTCACGAATTGGGCCTGTTTTGGCTAAAAAAATGTTGATCTTTTCTCCCCTATTTTAATTATTCTTTGGGCTTCTAATTTAATAACTAGTACCATATATACTATATGAAAACAATTAATAATTGATATGTAGAAAAATAAGGATTTAACAAAGTGTTGTCTTGTAATTAATTTAACGAGTACAAATCCCTAAATGACGATGACGAACCATTTAAAACTCGTAACAGAATAAAGAAAGTAACGATGTTAATAGTAATGAAAATAGTAGTGAAACAAAGCATTTAGCTCGTTAAAAAAAATTTAAAAACCCAAGGAAATAAATTGGAATAAAGGAGGGACAAAATTGAGTGTCAACAGGGAGATAGCAGGTAAACCATGATATAAGTTAAGGTGTACGCAAGCTAGCCTGAGCTCCATCGTTATTTAAAAAAAAAAAAAAACAGAAATAAAGATTGGCAAATAGGAAGAGTTTACTTAGAGATATGTACAATTTTCCTTGGTTCACCTTTATTTCTGCTTTGGTTCTTGGACTGAATTGAAAGAAACAAAGATAATGTCTATGGGACCATTTGACTCTTCTTCATTCCTACTAGACGACGTATGCCTGTGCGCAACACTTTGGATTATAGTGTATCTATGTGTATGTAGTTGTGTTTGGGTAGTGATAATATATATATATATTTTATATTGCTAATAAACATACACAAGTTTGCACTGTTTTTATGCATATATATATATATATATATATATATATGTATATACTATGTTCAAAACACAATTAATATAACATTGTAGTTTGTGCTCCGTATCCAAATTTTATTATATTAGTGTTTGCTATGAATACAAAGTTGGCAAAAATTTATTAATACTTTTTAAAAGAGAAGACTTGTTTAAAAGAAAATTATTTTCCTCTCTTTGGGATAAAACAATAACAATATTTAAGCATCAATTGATACTTTGAATTTTAATTCGATTAATTTAAAGGTGTAAAATATTCTATTGTTAATGTATGTAGATTAGACCTAAACAATACTTATTATTTTTTATCAAATTTTGATTTGGATAATTCTAATTCAAATTATTAAATTAATTTTACATGTTTAAAACGAAATAAAGTGCAAATTTGATTTTCTATTTAAACGAAGAACTACTATTTTTTAATTTTTGGTAAATATTCTTGGTTTAGCTCATTTTACATTTGATTTTCTATTTAAACGAAGAACTACTATTTTTTAATTTTTGGTAAATATTCTTAGTTTAACTCATTTTACTTGTCATGTTATCTTTTGCACGATTTTTTAAGGAAACGTCAATTAGAATTATAATTTGACTAATTTACCTTATTAATTATTTGATCTCCATTAAATATTATTTTTTCTTTTATGACATTAATCTCTTTTCACATTTATTAGAGTAAGAATAAAATGAAAAAGTAATTAAATTCTATCTTATTTTAAAATATAAATATTTTAAGTATATTTATTTAGTAAACATAAACATAACAAATAAATGACATGGCGGAATAACAAATACAATGAAGGAAATATCTAGATTAGATCTCGTGCCAATATAAGAAAATAAAGGAAATTGTATGGTTTGACTACTTAACCTTTTGAAGAAAAGCAATAATATGGAGTCCATGTTTTTTGCTGTACAATAATTTCATTTACTCCCACTAATGGATTGATATGCATGTCGCAATGAATCCACCATTATTGACTTAATGGGGATACTTTAGGAAATTACATGAATATTGTGTGATTTTTTAATATGCGGTGCACGTTTTTTTTTTGACATTGCTTTTTTTTTAATATGGGGTCCAATTTTTTTTTTTTTAATATTGCTTGATTTTTTTAATATGGGGTCCATTTTTTATTTTTTTTAATGAGTTTGGAGATGGTGGGGTCCACTTTTTTTTTTTTAATATTACTTGGTGTTTTTAGTATGGGGCCCACCTTATATATATATTTATTTATTTATTTATTTTTATTTTTTTTTAAAAGGAGAGGACTGACAACGAAGCATGGGGCAACCCATGCTTCTATATAGTAGTAATTCTGACTGATGTACTAAGTAGGCGTTTGGCCATGAAACCAAATATTTTTCACTTTATTTGGAATTTTGAAGTTGGAGTCGGATTTGAAAATGGAATTGTGTTTGGTTATAGGTTTTGCAAAGAATATTTGGTTGTTTGAATGTACTGAAAGTGAAAATAAAGTTTTAGGTGTTTTTCAAATTTGCATGACCAAATGCTGATTTTCAAATAAAGTGAAAAATTTTCATGGCCAAACGGGCCCTAAAGCTTTTAGTTGTCCACGTGTCATATATTCTTCTTGTGGTATGATACTGATTGATAGGGGTGTACAAAGCAAACCGACAAACCACACCAAACCGATAATCCGAACCAAACAGAGAAAAAACCCGACTAGTGGTTTGGTTTGACTTGGTTTGGTTTTAAAAAGAAAAACCCGAACACTATTGGTTTGGTTTGGTTTTAACTAAAAAAAGTCAAACCGAATCAAACCAATCCGACATTACATTTATAAACTTTCAAACATATTTTATACATAAAAATATTTATGTATAATGTAATTTATAAATGTTTCTTTAACTTTTTCATTGTTTTTTGTCTTACATATTATTTCAAGCTTGGAATTAGAATTTTGAATGGTCTAATAAGTTTTATAGCCCAATGATATTAGTAACTCAAATAAAACTCAACAAAAATCGAATCAATACTAATGCTAACAAAAGTAATTCATACCTAACACTGGACTGACAATAATGTTGATATCGATTCTTTAGTTTTATATTAATTTAGAAAGTGAAAATACATAACTTAATTTTATTTTTTTCTTTAATATCTAGTCATGTAATTAATACTTATTAGCCGTACTTATTTTAGCATGACTTAGTACTTTTAGATTACGATTATTTTCTACGTGCCTTATAAATTAGCCGTATTTATTGTAGGATGACTTAGTACTTTTAGATTATGATCATTTTATTTTATGCAATTTCATTAATTTTTTTCATTGAATATTTTAGTACAATGTCATCTCTCCTCTCATGTTTTGTGTTATTTTCTTAACAAATATCTTAATTAGATAGTCGTATCTTACTAGAACTAAAGAAATATTTGAAGTACAAGTTATATGTTTTGTATGAAGACTTTATCGGAAAAAACCCGAAAAACCAAGCAACCGAAAAAACGAGAAAACCCGAGTTGAAAAACTGACTCTTTTTTTGGTTTGGTTTGGTTTATAGACTTAAAAACCCGATGCAATTGATTTGATTTGATCTTTAAAAAAACCGAATCAACCCGGTCTATGTACACCCCTACTTATTGATTATCTCATTCTTTTTCTTTTTCTTTTTCTTTTTCGGCGGTACCAGATTTAGGACGTGGCATTTCGTCACTAATTGGGCCAAGAAGATCATTAAACAATAGTAACAATACAGATTGAGCGAGTGCTAACTAGTGATCATTATTAGGAGCAACTTTGTTTTATTTTTTTTAGTTGTTCTCGTTGAATAACCCTTTGAAACTTTTATATATTTGATTTGGTGTTGTAAACTTTGGAGTAATTATGTTTTATTCGATGAAAGTTTGCTATTTTCTTAAGCTAATATACCATTTGGTTGTGTGTTTAGTGACTAATTTTATTAATAACATCAAAATCAAAGTTGTCTCTTACATGATGGATGAACTAAGAACTGGTAAAAAGCAAACAGGCTAATTCCATCCTTGACCTAATAACATGGAAAAGATTGGAATTACATGATGCTAAACTATAAAATGAAAACTGAAAAATGTAAACTAAACAAAATGGACTGTTCCTTCATCTTCTTAGAATGAATCTTTTTAGTAAAGTTGATACTTGAAACCATTATCAAGTTTAGGATAAAAAAGGAGTACGCAACTTAAATGACCCAAAAAGTGATAAAAGGTACCAAAATAACCTAGAAAAAAAAAGTTACCGAAGTACCTTTTATGCACTAAATTAGTGCGCAATAGGACCAAACTGTAAATTTACAGTTAAGTCCTATTGCGCACTAATTTAGTGCCCAATAGGTGTTCACCAAAATGTCACGACCAAAATCATGGATCGTGAACCCACGCACTGCGCCTGCAGTGGGCGAACCCTTCCACAACTATCTGTGTTGTTACGTGCAACGCGAAACAAAAATATGTAAACACACTTCAATAGTTTAAATATTAAACGAATATGGAAGAAATACTTTCATTATAATAAATTCACAAAACACAAGGTAAACTGCATTTCCGACGAGCTTCTAAGGAGTTTACAATTGGAAGTAGATAATAGACTCAAAGCTTGGATACGACCACATTCGAAAACATAGAGAACAACGAGGAATCTAAGGAGAGACTGCTGGTTGCAAGATCTCGAAATAGCTCGCCCAAATGCCTTTGACGAATGCCTCGAACGGTCGTGGGCTCCCGAACATCACACGAAAATAACTCTACACTCCGCGGGGTGTGGCAAGAGTATATGAGCACGACACTAGGCTGTCGCTGTGTATGAGCCGACAATGATTAGTTCACGCATATAACGGAAGCAACTAACAGAGTACGCAGAGATAAGTAATCAAACACGGTCGCGGCTACGCAAATATAGAAGTCTTGCGATAACGATAGCCACGAGGGATTTCAATATCTCGGGTTATAAGCACAGGAGGAAATCTCTAAACCTCGAGCCCATCAAAGCACCACAAATAAATACTTACAAACAACAGCTCCGTAAATTCACAAATCAAGAATCAATCGAGAGAATGTGCCATGTGATGACATGAATAGCAATTCAAATGGAGTGCTATGCAATGCGATGCGGGTGCTAATGTAAATAAATGGTGTGCAATATAGTATTCGCCTCTCAAATCCACTCTCGTACACACACATGCTATGGCAATGCCTCATAGTCATGACCCATGGGGGACCCGCGGTCTATGTACCACTCGTGCTCTCCGGCGAGAAACCTCGGAGGGCTATCGATCACTCTCGATCTCCCGACAAGGACCTCGGGTCTCTCGCGCTCCCGGTCTCGGCAAGGACCTCGAGTCTCTCGATCACTGCGCTCGCTTCATCGGGACAACGTAAAATAATATGGATGCATGTCATGCATGATATCGATCTCGACAATATTGTCGATATGCATTGACAAGTCATATTATTGCCCACGGTTCTATCCTCGATATTGCCACTTCCACTTTCGTGGAGATGAGTGAGCTGGTATGTGAGAGATACGACTAGGTGATAATCTACATCAAATAACACATGGAATATAGGGTGCATGCCTCGCGATAAACATAACTAAATCGCATGATCATAGGTTCCATGATTAGTACTATGAAATGCGATTGATATTCAATTTTAAATCGGTAATAACCTTCCTCTCATATGTGGGGGGGAGATAACGAGAGAGAGAGAGAGAGAGAGAGAGAGAGAGAGAGGCAATTATATCAAGTACGTGAAATCCGACCATGGAAGCGTCCCCCGCATGTGATATCACAATGATGGCGGCCGCCTTAACGGTATCACAATAATGGCGACAAGCCCGCGCCAATAACTTGACAATACCAACCTAGATGGAATTCACCTCGCTTACATGCCGAGCTATCATGCTTTCCCCGTCAATCACTACTATCTACGCTATCGTTTTATTAACCGGAGTCTAGACATAAAGTAGGCCTGTAACCTACCTCGAAAGCGAACAAGGAGCCACGAACCTTCAAGCCAACACCTTTCCTTTCCGGAGGCGCTTTCGAATGATGAAAGTCTATCAAATATGTGATACACGTTAGGAATACAAATATAAGGACACTCATTTTGCTGTGCTTATATTCGGAGTTACCAAAACTAAGCCCGAAAAGTGACCTCGAGCCCAAGGACAAAAATTGAAATTTTAAATTATTTCCCCCGTCACGTAAGGGTCATATATCCAGAAAATTAGTCAATTTCATCACTAAATGGACTGCGAATCACTCATTCTCATTTCTTAAGACTAGGCTTAAAACTTTCGATTACCTAGGAATCTTAACTTAGGATCAAAATCTAGCTTCACATACTCGAATATCATGTATTTGAAGGTGTACATATAATCCGGTATCCAAATAATCAATTTCATACCTAATATATAAAATAAAAAATAAAAAATTTGCAATTGATAATTTTAAGAGAAATTTCGCTAGTCCATAGAGAGGATGTAAGGTCGAGGTGCGGCCTCTTTTGGGTTAATTGGGGAAAAGGTCGAGAATGTTTTTGTCTATACGCTATAGTGTTTACGGTTATCCTACGACCATTAGGAGATTCTTTGATTTAAGATTTTGGTGTCGATGGATTAAAACTAGAGGCTAAAATACAAACAACAGCCTCATTAACGAATATATAGGAACCATTAACAATACCCTCACTCTTATCAATGTTGCCTAATAATTACCTATCATTACATCTTGTGTACTCTAATCATTGAGTCATCATTAAGCTACCCGCCTAATCTACTTCAAAATTCTAAAAGCTCTATATTTGCACACGTAAAAATAATCTCTTTGAGACTTAACTTCATCTCACCCCCTCTTAATAATTATTATAATACTATGAAAACTAACTCAAATAATCTTTGAAACTTAGCGATCGGTATACCCGTATAAGGAGGTTAACTATTACGAAGCAACAATTCCCTCTCGAAACCGCGACTTTACTTGTCAAGCCACTCGTTTGAAATATCTAATTTTCTCTTAATGTCTTGGAAACCACACTGCAGAAACCCACATCTCAATATTATGCACGGGCTATGTAACATAGGATATTAAATTAATTATGGGCTTGGCCCATTAACCACCAATAAAATGATTG
Source organism: Lycium ferocissimum (assembly GCF_029784015.1). Classification (NCBI taxonomy): domain Eukaryota; kingdom Viridiplantae; phylum Streptophyta; class Magnoliopsida; order Solanales; family Solanaceae; genus Lycium; species Lycium ferocissimum. The sequence goes on from NC_081352.1 coordinate 23,971,270, forward strand.
TCCAAAATAATGCTTTACTCGGCCAATATGTATAAGGAAAAAAATTGTCCCACTTAGTAAATTACATTATTCGCAACTTATACCTTATATAAGTGCAAATAAAATTTCTATGAATAAACTATTCACACACATTAAATAAATAAATTCTAAAATTTACCCGTCAATTATATAACCATACCAACATCACATGTCAAGAATATCATTTTCAGCTATAGAAAGGGTAATTTGGGAAAGACTCCAAAACGACCAAATGGGTCGTTACATCGGATACGATTAAACAATCGTTCGTCCTCGAACGATGAAAGAAAATACGAAAGATGACGGTAACCAAGGGATCTTCATTATAACCACAAGGAAGCCTCCACGAATACGAAGTAATGCGATATCAGCACTCGTTCACCTTGCCGGTCAAAACTTCCCTTAGCTCGTAGGCCTAATTTTTCATACTCGAAATTTCTTTCTAGTGATTCCCAAATTTAAGAAGCTATTGCCGCTTGAATTCTTTGATTAGATATAACCCCGCTGTGTATGCAATCAATTGATCCCCCGATTATCACTACTAATCGCCCACGTCCTTTAGATATAACCACAACCATAGCCCGGAGAGCAGAGTAAAATATTTTGATTTTACTAACCTTTCTTTCACACCTTCTAAAAGCGTCATTCGCACCACGATTCCTTAGAAAGAAACAAACACACGCCACGAGTCCGATCATGATTTCCTTGTGCCGAAAAAAAAACAAACCTTGCTTTATGCGGGAAACTCTAAGCGATTCAATCAAAACCGATCTTATTTGTAGCCGATTGCACTAGTTCCAAGTTTTTCGGTTACGTAACCGGTGTTGAACCCGGCAGCTAAAACTCGTCTCCCCGGCTTTCAAATCCTCGGTTCACCATAAGCTTGTACCAGCATACCAGCTGATTACCTCGGCGGGCGAATGCAGCAGGAACCCGTCCGATCATTCTAAAGACTTCTGCAACCATTTTTACCTCCTCGAATCATTCTCTAAGTACGTCGTAGCCTATTATACTGTCCTAAAGACATACTCGATAAAATATCATCGAGTCCACTCGCGACTTTCGATAAAGCTCGATGGCTTTGTCATACCTCAATTCTAAACTTTGGTGAAAACCGTCGGTCTTTGAAGGTGATTTACTAGAAAACCCCGTAAGTTCTTCGGGAAATATAAACATAGTCCACCGGGCTCTAATCGCACGGTCGACCGGAATGAATGCACAACCTCTTAATATCACCAATAGTCACCCAAGTGACTCCAAACTTTTGAAATAAATCCGGATCTGTCATCCTTGTGTACGCCCGACGACTAATTCTAATCCATTTCTCATGAATAATCAATCATGTCCATCGCCACTCGACCCAAAAATTTGAATTCTACCAAGTCGTCAACTTAGTAACGAAGAACTATGCCTTATGTGTGCAATCTTCTATTTCTCAACTTTCGCCCGATACGCAAATACGGCCAATTCCATGAACCCTAAAATATCAAATTCTCCTCGGGCTTCCTCTTAACTTGTTCACGATCCGAAACATTTGAACCACGAACTGTGGCCTCATTTAATACCACGAGATAAGCTTATCACAATTTCGAAACTAACCAACCTCACGCAAATTACTCCTAAGTCTTTCATATTCAAATGCTACAACGAAGCTATCCGGTTAGTACTACTTATAACATTATCACTATCACGAATATGTTCTCGTCTAAAACATAACTAGCGCTTCAAATCATAGAGATTCCCAAAATTCCTTCTCGTTAGACAACTACAGCTCATCCGTTGAAGGGTGCTACGAAATTACGCATCTAGGTACAAAACAAGCCACGTTTTCATAAATCTTAACATGTCGGTCACACTGAAATTTTGTTTCACACCCGATCAACGATCACGAAGCCTCGCGGACTTCGTCGTATACTTAGTCCATTTCTGTGGACTTCCTTAACACAAGCGTACTTAACAATCACGCCTCATCTGGAAGATGCAAGACAACAACACCATAATCCGTACACGACCCAAGTAATCTCGAAAAATGTACCTCGTTCCTATCGATTCTCGATCGACTAAACCACCTTATCTTAATTCTTTAATTTCTTTATTCCACTCGGATCACATTCATTGCCATCGATCGACCATTACTCGAACCACTCAAAAGTATACGCAAATCATAAGTCTGCCTAATAGGCCGAGTCGATCACGGAGATAGTATTATGTCTCGCACTTAAAATAGGGAGTTTCCTTCGCCTCGCTTGAACTTTAAGCGAGAACCACTCTGCATCAAGGCATCGCTTAAACCGTTTTCAAGAAGTCTTCCCGTTAGAAAATACCGATCGACAACGGTTATCCAAATAAGAATCAACCATTGTTGATGCAATACCCCCAATCACTTGTCGAACCGATTCATAATCTGTAGGACGATCTTAATTACCGAACCGAACACCTCACAATCAAATAGTTCGATTATCACTCTCATTAGGTCAACTCAAAGTCATAACCTAGTAGCAAAGGAACTAGCAAAAACTTACCTGACAACACGTACAGTCCTCGCCCTTGTCCGGTATTAGATGCGACGTCCGATAACTTTTTTTGAAACCTTAAAACTTCGTACTTTTACCCGTCGCTGAGTCATTTCCGTTGTTGACCATGAAGCTCCCCATTAGCCTACGACATAACCGAACATATTAACCCGTCAGCGAACCCTACGTCCACTACTGCATTGTAAAAATCGTAACATAATTCTCAAATCAACAAGTTCTTGATTCAAACGATCCTGCAATCCTGCAACACGACGACCCTACGAACACGCTCCTTCTTTTGTGGGACCGGGACCACGGTACTCAATACCTTAAGTTCCCACTTGTTACAAAAAACCTTTCCTTCGCTCTAGAGCCATAACCATTTTCATGAAGAAACCACAAACCACTAGTTCTTACTCCTTTACTACTACCCGTTTTGTCATGTCGAAGCCCCGACAACTTTTCACAATCGAATACGAAATCATTTTTGACACCCAATTTTGTCCTTCCTTCGTTAATTTTATATACTCGGGCTTTTAAATTTATTAACGAGCTGAATACTTTGTTTTCACTACTATTTTTTATTGTTAACATCGTTACTTTCATTACTTTATTACGAATTTTAAGTGGTTCGTCATCGTTTCATTTTAGGATTTGTACTTGTTAAATTAATTTTACTTTATTAAATCCTTTACTTTCCACATATTAATTACTAATTGTCTTCATATAATATATATATAGTACTAGTTATTAAATTAGAAGCAAAATATTAATTCGGTCCATCTAATTAACCTTGTTTGGTCATGATTAAGAGTCCAAGTTAACGAGTCTTTTCGTAAATTTTTGGTTATTAATTAATACAAGTGTCAAATCCTCATGTATATATATATACCTATATACACTAATATACATGCGTATCTTAGGTATATCAAGTGCGTATATTTGTATATAGGCCCGAATACATTTCCCTCGGGGTTGGACCGAGACGATCACGTTTAAAATTTGACCGGCCCGTTTCAATGAAATACGAAAAGGCTTAGCCTTTTCGGTCGAGCGACCCATAAAGGGCCATCCCGCTTCACTTTCTCTCCCTACTAGGGTTGAAAACCCTCGCGCCGCCTCACACACTCTCTTCCTGCGTTTCGGTAAGCCTCGACCTCCTTTTCAGCAATGGTAGATCTGCCACCTGACCTTTCGTGCAATAGGCACGACTCGACCCCTTTTCTCTTCTTTCGCTTTCCTCGGCCGCACGTCGTCTTCCTCGTTTCCATTTTCACGAAAAACCTCTCTCTCTTCTCTCCTCTCCGACTAAATACCGACCTCCCACAACGCACGCGGACGTATCTTTCCGTTTCCCACAAAAAGTCTCCATATACACTTCGTACGGAGTTCTCTTTCGATTGACGAGAAAGCCATTCCTTTTCTTGCTTTCAAACACATTAAAACCTTGAGCCGGAGAGGGTCGAACCATTTGAGTAAGGTCGAATCGACCCGTGAAAGGATTTCGAACGTTCGATTTTGAACGGTCCGTTTGTCTCGAGTTGGGATATTTTGATTTCATTATCACTGAAAATCGAAACCTAGACTTTAGTTTTACACCTATAAATACCAACGTTTGGAACCACAGGGGTTCAACTTTTAGCCCGAGTACGACATTTGAAAAATACCGACCGTCTTCTACCAACGTACTTTCTTTACTTGGGAATTCTAGCGAAAAGGGGTTTGATTTCATTGGGCGATAGTCATAAGAAAATTGTTCGAGTTTTCTTTGAGCTTCGGATCTTGGAAAGGATTGGGCCCCGTCCCGTTTTTGCACGCAAACAAAGGGAAATTATGATGCACATC
>NC_081352.1:23975745-24008049 GCF_029784015.1 Lycium ferocissimum
ACAAATATAATCTTAAGGACATTAAGGTTTAACTAAGGATGTTCAAACCTAAACTAAGGATGTTCAATCTTAAATTAACAAATATTTCACAAATAAAAATATAAAGATTAACCATTCATTATCATACAATTAACAATTAGTTAGCAAATAATTAGCCAATAATTAATAAGTAGTTAGCAAATAATTAACAAATAAACAATTAACTAATGAAACTATTAACATATATTTAATAAATAATTAATAAATAAACAATTAGTTAATCTGACAATTAAGAAATACTAAATAAATAATCAACAAATAAGCAATTAGCTAACAAACAATTAAGAATTAATTAATAAAAAATTTAAAACCAAAAACCAAAAAAAAGGCGACCGCCCCATTTGCGCAAAAAAAAAAGTGTGTAGTATTTTTTTCCGAAATCCGCAACTATTACACAACAATATTGCTTAGGATAATAATATATTTAACAATGTAATAGAAAATTCGTAGAGAAATACCTAGATTGAAGGTGATTTTTAGTTTTTGAAATCGAGTTCTACGCCGCTTTATTCCGAAATCAAAGCTTTGAAACTTGTTCCTTGCCTTGAATAACAACAACAACAACCCAGTGAAATCCCACAACGTGAGGTCTGGGGATTCCTTGCCTCGAATATCAAGAATATTGACTTTTGTTTAAAAAAAAAACACGAAAAGGACTTTTGGAATGTGGGACCTCGGTTTTTTTGCTCGTTAATGGCGCTTTTTGTTTTTAAAAAAAAGGGGGGGGGGGGGGGGGGGGACCATCGGGGTGGGGAAGATGGTGGGACTTTTGGTGAACACTTATTCCGCACTAAATTAATGCGGAATCGGACTTATTGTAAATTTATAGTTTGATCCTACTAATTTAGTGCGCAAAAGCGTACTTTAATTCTTTTTTCCGGGTTATTTTAGTACCTTTTGTCACTTTTTGGGTCATTTAAGTTACGGACTCATAAAAAGAGTGTCCATTCACTTAGGCCTTGCCAATACTCCCTAGGCAAAAATAGGTAAGTTGACTAAAGCTACCCGTAATTAAATAGGTATTAAGATTTGATTATATAACACTTAATAAGGACAATTTTGGAAGAATACGGTTAGTTGTTTCTTGATTTGATAAGTGAATACTCTTTTGAACCAAAAAAAAAAAAAAAAAAAAAAAAAAAAAAAGGTAAAGGGACACTGTTTTTATCCCGAGAGGTAGTATATATTAAATAACGAATTCATAGTTGGATATAGAACTTTCCTACTTTCGAACCCGATTGACGTGTTACCCTGAACAATTGTCGTGTTCTAATATATATATATATATATATTTTTTTTTTCTAACATTTCTTTTTACCTATCATTGTAACATATCTAATTATTGTCGAAATTGTTTGCAAACATGTTAGAAAATATTAAAGTAATGTTCCATGTTACTTGAGACAATTTTCTTTTTGTTTTTTTCTCCCCAAAAAGATAAAAATTTCATGAAGTTCAAACAATTTTTTTCCCTCTTTCGTCAGCTTTGGTTCTCTGTTGAAGTTTCGATGTCGTTTCTTCTATAGTTGACTACTGTACCTAGTATGATTCATATATATTAAAGAGATAATGGTCAAAACACACCTCAAATATCACTTTTTGTGAGTTTCTCTATCTGAATTATCAGGTATTTGTGTTTTCTATCTAAACTATTACAAAATATTTATCAAAACACACTCAATTAGTATCGATGGTGCATGGTGTACATTCTTCTTCTTCTTTTTTATTTTTTATTTTTTTAAATGGTGCCTAATGGCACTCCACGCAGATAGTTAAAGGAATTAGTTGGAAAATTAAAAAAAAGAAGAGGTAATGATCAAAAACACATCTGAAGTATCATTTTTTTGCGAGTTTCCAGCACCATCAGATACTAGTTGAGGTATGTTTTGATAAATAGTTGGTGATACTTCAGGTAGGAAGCACAAACATTTGATAGTGCAAGTGTGTTTTGATAAAAAGTTTGTGATAGTTTGGGTAGGAAACACAAACACTTGATAGTTTGCTCTCGTTATTTTCATTTTAATATTGCTTTGATTTACTTGTCCGTATCTAATCTTTTTGTCGAAGCTTTCTCTTGGTAGAGTCTTTCGGAAAGAACAACTCTACCTTCCAAGATAGAGATAAGGCCTGCGTACACTTTACCCTTTCCAGATTTTACATTGTGGATTTTCTTTGGGTATGTTGTTGGTGTTGATTCATGTATTAAAAGAAGATATGCTATTAAGGTCAGTTTAATTATTTCTCTCTTTATTGTGAATCAAATAATTGGAAGAGCCTATTTAAACTTTGGGAACGTCTATGTAAACGTCAAGCGGGTTCGGGTTAATCGGTTCAAAGGTAACCGGACGGGTAAAATCGAAACCGGAGCGGTTGAACCGAGTTAACCCGATTCACGGTTAAGTTTATTATATACCGGTCCGGTTTCAATTTTTTTGGAACTGGAACCTGTAAAACTAGAACCGGACCGGTTAAACCGGTCGATTTAATTTATTTTTTTTAATTCTAGCCGTTGGGGCTTGGGCTGCTAATTTGGACCGTTGGGCAACGGTCCATTTGCAAAAATGGCCGTTGCCAAACGGTCCCAAACCCATTCCCCCCCCCCCCCAACCCCAAGCTTTTTTTTTTTTTTTTTTAACACTTTAACCCATACCCCACCCCTATATAAACCCCTCTCCATTTTCATTTAATCCACACCAATTCACTCTTTCTTTCTCTCAAATCTCAATCTCTCAATTATAGTTACTTTGCAACAATTAGCCACTTTAAATTTCTCTCAAATAAATATTATAAAGTCTTATTATAGTTTCAATTATTAATTTTGCAATTATAATATTGTTGGTGAGATTGGTGATTTTAGCAACATCCGTAGCTTTGGTGGATTTGCAATTCTAGCCGCCTTCACTTTGTTGAAAATTAGTCCGGCAATTTGGTACCTTCGTTCCAACTCTATCTTTATTTTTCGCAATTTAATTTGTTGCAATTTATTTTCTTGTGATTTAAATTAATTCTATTTAATAATGGCGAAGAGATTTAGACGTGGTGCCGGTAGTAGTGGTATTGTTAGGGGTGGGCTTAATGAGGAAACATTTGTGGAAGAAACACCTAATTTAGGTATTGATGTTGGTGGAAATAATCCACGTTTAGGTCATGAGACAATGCAACAATATTAAACCGACACTTTTAATGAAATTGATGATGATGATGATGATGAAACACAAGCCCCCGAAAATCCCATAGGAGATACACGTCCTGCACAATCACATACACAAGACAAACAACCTAGAACTCGTAAGCCAACCGCTAAAATTTGAAAATTTATGACTAAGGATAGGGAAAGCCAAACAGCTAAATGTACCCTATGTGGACAAGTATTTGCTTTTAGGCAAGAAACTAGTAAGGATGGTGGAACGGGAACACTAAATGGTCATATGAGAAAGAAACATATGGATGTTTGGGGAGAGCAAACGGGTTCAAATGTGGGGGGTATTCAAATGACGATAGACCCACGAACCGGTAAAAATTTTAAGTACGACAAGAAAAAAGAGCGTGTAGAAATATCTAAAATGGTAGCTTATGATTGTTTACCATTTTCCTTTCCTTCGGGTTTGGGGTTTGTTACTTACATTCAACGTTGTTATAATCCGTTATTTGAGGGGTATTTCTAGAAGTACTTGTAGGATGTTATAGATTTGTAGAAAAAAATATAGATTTTATTTGCGCCATGTATTTAATTCTTTAAATTGTAATGTTTCTCTTACCGCTGATTTGAGTCTTAGTCTTAACAAGTTAGATTTTTTTTGCTATTACATGTCATTGGGTTGATGACAATTGGGTTATGCAAAAAAGAATTATATCTTTTTTATATGATGAAGGAAAAGGTCGTCACGATGGAAAAATTTTAGCGGATTCAATGTCTACTATTATGAGATTTTTTAACATTTATAGAAAAACACTTTGTATTGCTTTAGATAATGCTTCTAATAATACAAAGGCGATTGGTATTTTAAAAAGAGAATTAAACCCTCCGCTAAAAAATATTTTTCATGAGAGATGTAATTGTCACATTTTAAACTTAATTGTTAAAGATGGTCTTGTGTGTTTTGACGATTCTATTCAAAAAGTTAGAGATGCGGTTGCGTTTCTTTTTTGTAATGCTAATAGGGGAAGACTTAGAGATTTTAAGAATGCTTGTGTGGAAAATAACCTTAGACCTAGGAAAATTCAAGTAGAAATTGAGACTAGGTGGAACTACACTTACATTATGCTACAACAAGCATATGAGTATAGGATTCCCATACAACAAGTTCACAACAAATATAATATTAATAATGATGATTGGTTAAATTTTACGCATTGGGAAGATGTTAAGGAATGTGTTGAACTTTTAGAAAATTTTTATAATGCAACTCTTGCTTTTTCTAAACAATTCTATCCCACGGTAACCGAAATTTTAGCCTACTTAGCGAAAATAGCTAGAGTTTTACAAGAGTATAAATATAAACCCGGTTATCAAGTGGCTATTTTTGATATGATAATCAAATTTACGAAGTATTTTTTTCCCATCCCAAATTTATTTATATTGGGTTCTCTTTTAAATCCTTGTTTAAAAGTGTCTTACACTAAAGCATTGGTTGGTCAAATTTATACATTTTTAGAAATTGAAGAGGGAGTTCAACCATCTTTAGCTAAAGCCGAACTCGCTATTGATGACGAGTTTAGAAAAGTTTTTACTCATTATTCTAATTTGGAAGAACATGCTACACCCGTTGCTCCACGCCCTACTACTTCTCAATGTAGCAAAAGGGCTTGTCGGGTTTGTCGCATTTAAAGTTTACATTCACAGCCAACTCCTTCTTGTAGTGCAAACTTTGATGAATATAACTTTTATTTGATGCAACCAAATGTGGATATCAAGGAACTAGATGAGTTGGACGTCTTAGCATGGTGGAAGAAATACAAGGCAAATCATCCGATACTCTCAAGAATGGCTCGAGATATCCTTACGGTTCAAGTATCAACCGTGGCTTTAGAGAGTGCATTTAGCCAAGGAAGACAACAAATTGGAGACCATAGACACTCATTATCCGGCTTTAGCTTGCAAATACTAGTGTGAATTCGCGATTGGATTAGATCGGAGCGATGCAACCAAAACTTAGAAGCGGAGGAAGGCGAAGGGAAGAGATTGAAGATTTGATAGCAAGTGGACCGGACCAAATGGAAGACTTTGAAGATATCTCCATGGCCGAATATGATATGGGGGAAATTAACCAAATGATTGAGAATTGGTGATTTTATTATTCTACTATTTCTTTGCAACTCATGTATTATTTGCAAGTTAAAAAAAACTACAACTTGCAAATAAATGTTATCCAAGAATGAATAAAATATATGGCTCATTGAGCTTTCTTCTATTTACTTGTGTTCATATTTTTACTTATATTAAGTTAGGAATATACCTAAAATATACATCTACTTAAATTAAAAACTAGAAAGTTATATACTTGAAAAATAACTAAAATATACTAAGATATATATATATATATATATATATATATATATATATATATATATATATATATATATATATATATATATATATATATATATATATATATAACCTAAGTATATTGATATATATAATATATTCTTAATATATTTTAGGTATATGTAGTATAACTTAAGTTATATACGAATTTATAAACTTAGAAAAAAATTAATCTATAAATAACTTAAGTTATAATATATAAGTTATAAGTATATATATACTTAAACATATATATATATATATATATATATATATATATATACACACACACGCGGGCGGATGCCAAGAGCCCGGGGTGTTCCCGAACACCACACGAATAAAAGTTATGATGTATATTTAGGGTAAATTTTATGTGTTTATGTACATATATTAACTTTTGAATACCCCGAACATATATTACAGTGTATATTTAGGTTCAATTATTTTTCCGAACACCCTGAGTGAAAATCCTGAATCCGCCGCTGTATATATATATATACTATACAAAAAAAAAAAAAAAAAAAAAAAAGGTTTTGGACGTGTTTGAACCGGACCGGTTCCGGTTTCAGGTTTTTAACCGGTAAACCGGAACCGATTAAACCAGAATCGGTGGTCGGTTCTGATTTTTTAACCGGAAACCGGCCGATTTGTTAACCGGTTACCGGTCCGGTCCGGTTCAAACCGGTTAACAGGTTTACGTCTATGTACTTGACCAGTTTATTTTGCCCAGTGGTGGTAAACAGGTATATAAAGTGCAAAATGCCTTCCTTTTTTCTTCTCTTTTTTGAGACGAAAAAAGTAGTGTTATTGTATTTCAAAGAGTGTTGTAGCCTTGTAGGGCTCTCACAAGTCACAATTTGAGTTTTAGCCAAAATTGTCACTTATTTATGGGAGTAAATTTATTTTGGTCCTTCAAATATAACTTTAACATCTTTAGTCCGTGAAGTTCTAAAGTAAAGCACCTTTGATTCAACTAAGTACTAACATAATGGACCTAAAGACTAACAATGACTACCAAAACACGCGGTAAAAATCAATCGAGAAAAAATCGACCGACTTTTTTACCGATCCACTCGGTCGGTTTGATCCCAATTTTTATTTTTAAAATATTTTTTAATTAAAATTGACTAAGCTTTGGTCGTTTCCTTGAGCCAATAGCCGGGCAATGAAAAATCGACTGAACTCGGTCGGTTTATTTAAAAAATCTAATCGGAGTTTTGACTAAAAAACTAACCTATCGGGGTCAGTTTATCAATTTTTTCTTTTAAAAATAAAATTGACTGAGCCCGGTCGGTTATGCTAAAAATATTTTTGCAGAATATATAAATGACCGAGCTCGGTCAATTTTTTATTTTTTTCCTTAGCGTAAAAAAATCGATTGAGCTCGACCAATTTATTAAAAAGAAAACTAGAAAAATAAGGATTAAATAGGTCGAGTCAGTCAATCCGACAGTCGATCAAGTATTTTTGGTCGGTTTTTGCCGTGTTTTTAGTAATACCTTTTTGATAGTCACCATTAGTTGTTAAGTCCATTCGATTAGTTAGACCAAATGTGCTCCACTTTAACAAATTTAAAGAACTAAAGATGCTCAAAGTCATATTTGAACGACCAAAATAGATCTACTCCCATAAATAAAAAATAATTTTAGATATTCGATTTTGGTAGGGAAAAGGTTAGTACGTGGTTTTGTGTACTTACGTTCACTATATATTAAGAACCCAAAACCTCGTACAAACCTTTTCCATACCAAAAACCGAGAGTTCTTCGTCAACATGATGAAACCCTCAAAGCATTCTGAATTTCTATCAACTTCAATGCAAGATTCTTCAAGGTTGATGATTCTTAACCTTCCACCAGAACTCATAACCGAAACTTCTTAAGGTTACCGGTGAAATCCCTCCTTCGATTCAGGCGTGTTTCAAAATCTGGGCTTGCATTAATCTCTAGCCATGCATTTATTAAACCCATCTTATGTTATCAGCTAATAACGAGGACAACAGCCACCATAAGCTGTTGAAAAACGGATATTACTATAAGTACAATCTTGTGGGTTGTTCTTTTAGGTCTTTACTTTATGAGTCTGTTTCTGAGGCATCTGACTTGGATTTTCCGGTGAAAAATGGCCACATTTTACGGATTTTAGGGTCTGTCAATGGATTGATTTGTCTTTTCAATGGAGCAAACGAATTGCTTTTATGGAACCCAGCAATTAGAAAGTACAAGAAATTGCCTGATTATAAACGTAGGTGGAGAGAGAGTACTACTTGCTCTGTTATATATGGTTTTGGATTTGATGAGTTCCGTGATGATTATAAGGTGGTAGGTAGATTTGGTATTTACGAATATGATACTTTGGATCACATCAAGGTCGGAATTTATAGTAAGTAGTGATTCTTGGAGAAGTAAGGATGCTTTTCCGGGTGAGATTCCATTCGTTTATCCAAGTAAGTTTTTAAATGGGAAGGTTCATTGGCCTACCACTGCTGGTATCATTTTTTCTATTGATATGGCTGATGAGAAATGGGGAAAGATAGAGCAACCTTCTTGTGTAGAACGAGGTTTTAATTTGAGGCTAGGAGTGTTGGGAAATGATCTTTCTGTACTCCATAATTACCTCGACGCTAGCGCAGATGTGTGGATTATGCAAGAGTATGGAGTTAAAGAGTCTTGGGCAAAAATGTATACCATCAAATTTCCTAGTTATATTGAGAGGTATGTGCTTGTACGATCCTTTTTCATGACAAATAAAGGTGAAATTCTGCTTGTGTTTGGATCAACTTTGATGATATACGATCCAAAGGGTGACTCAATAAAATATGCAAAGGTTACTAACTTTGGTTCCTGTAATGAGAGTGAAATCTACGTTGAAAGCCTTGTATTTCCCACTTCAAAGAAAGAAGAAAACAGCCAAGGATACATTAAGAATGAAGGCTGTGAAAAACTCAGATGAATGATGATTGCGTAACTAATGACCTGTAAGATTCCGTTTTATACATTTCTCACAAGTGCTGCTCAATTATGTTTCTTTTGTAAAATATCGAAAAATATATTGCATATTTAGTGGACATTGTCATGACATGTCTGGTTGGAACTTTTGGCATATTTCCATGAAACAACTTTTTGCGAGAACATTTATTTGGTTGTAGAGTTTGGTGTCTTCAACACTCAAAATAAATGGCATCAACTATTTATTGAGGCGTTGTGAAAATTTGACTCAAGAGTCTAGACCATGTAGTCAACTGCAGATAAGGATAATAGTTAAATTCGTGCTTGAAAACAATGACAATAGTCTGACACACATGTATTTACTTATTATTGTTGTATTTGTTAATTTGCATCCTATATGTGAGACATTACATGAGTAAACAACACTGCAAAAAATCGTGAATATTATGGCGGTTGTGAAACGTGTGGGTTCGGAATTTTAAGTCAAGACAACAACCTCAAACTAATGTATAACAACCGTCAAACTAACGAATAAGTACGGGTGGCCGTTCGGTTCTTCGATTTTTGGTTATTCGAACGTGTGTACAGAACACCGTTCAATTTTTTTCAAGTTTGGTTCGGTTTTTTTGGTATGAGCCTGATTAATGATCTATTTTTTGACTTGTAATATGAGCTACCCTTTAGATTAAAAATGGGTTGATTATATACACCAAAGAACTAGACAATTTATAACCAAAGGCAGAACTTTTCTAGGATCTGCGTTATCCATGTTAATTTCCATGTTCATACTTTGATCTATTACCTTCTCACCAACAAACCATACCCTTACTTGACCGAGGAAATAACTTACGCACTGATGGAGGACAGCAGGAGTGACTGAGGAGTCAATTTTATGTTGTCTTTTTTTTTTTCTTTTTTTTTAAAGAGAGCACATATCAAAAAACCTAAAAAACACTGGAGCTGGGTTTCGTACCCACCTCTTATATGGGTTCGTTAGTAATATATTGATTTATATTCACTGAATTTTCTAGTACTAATACCCTATTGCACTGTAGCTCCGCCCCTGACCGCCACAATATGCAAGAATTTACGGCAACAATCATGTTTAACATTTTTAATATGACGGTTTTGTGAATATTGTCGGGTCTAAACTGGCAGTATTGCTATTTTAATTTAATCTTTCTTTACATTTTAAGCATGTAGCAAAGAGAATTAGTCCAGCAGCATGAATATCTATGTATTCTTGATTTTTCTTTGGTCTATTGTTGGAGTTCGCTAAGCTCTATGGGAATTCTTGGCTGATTGATTTGTGAAGTTGCTTCAGACATACATGGTTTACGGAATAAAGATTTTGAGTGTTATAATGCACATGAATGACATGATACTATTTTCAGCTGCCCCATTTCTTTTCTTCTTGAAGCTTTATCAGTGAGATCAAATCCTCTTCTCTTCTTGAAGCTTTATCAGTGAGATCAAATCCTCATTAGGCTACGAGTAAACAACCTTAAACTTTCTAAGTTTCGTCATGATATGACTTGCAGTGCTTGGACATATAGCTAAATCCCCAGTTTGGCCAATGTTTGTATATATGTATTGGAGCAAGTTCTTAAATGTTTGCTAGTACTTGTGCATTAGTCACTTGTGTCAAGAATTTCCCAGAAAACAGAGTAATTGTTTTAGCACTCTTGAAGGGTTTTGTTTGGTGGCCTAAGTTTTGTATGGAAATAATGAGAAATCTGTCATCTGGCTCATTGATTGGCTTCCTTCAGTTGTATCTCTCTTTCTCAGAACGGTTCAGATTATAATTATTATTCAGAATAGGTTGAGTTTCACTAGACCTGAATATGCAGGAAGTGTTGTTTTAGTACTACTTTTGCTCTTTGCACCACTTATTCTTGTTTTCCCTGTTTTGCCGTTACAATTTGCTCCAAAAGTCGTTACTTTTCTTTCTGTTACTTCTAAAGTAGCTGCTTTAGCTTCAGAGCTCGAATTTTTGATATTCCATTTTTAATTCTCTTCTGTGATCAAGGATCTTTTTTGTTTTCTTCTTCTCTTCCGTTGATTAGCAACAGGTTTTCCTTCTGATAAAAAACTTTTAAGGCGGCTGAGTTCTCTTTACTGCTTTGTTTAGGTTCAGCCCTAGCATTACTTAGCAAATGTAGTTTCGAAGATTGTGGTTGGTCCCAAGGGTTGGCCCCAGATGGATTTCTTGGTCATTACAAAAAATGATATAAACCTATGATGTATATGTAAGTTGAAACATGATCTGCATCATCTGAAAAACAAAAAATATGTTATTGTTGATTTTCCTGGGCACTTTCAGTTAAAAAAGGCTGGCATGCACCTAAAGATGTGGCATTGTGGTCAATGAAACTGATTAAGAACCGATGAGGTCTTAGGTTCAACTACTAGCGGAGGCAAAAAACACTTACCGGGTGATTCATATGCTGGTGGGAGTTAGCAAGTAAACAATAAAATTACTTGAGTGCGCGCAGGCTGACTTGAACTCCACGGTTATAAAAAAAGCAAAAGAAGAAATAAAGATTGGCATATAGGAAGAGTTTACTTGAGATAAATACAATTTCCGTGGTAAACCTTTATTTCTGCTTTGGTTCTTGGACTGCAATTGAAAAAAATGAATGAATGAGACTATTTGACTCTTCTTTATTCCTATTATGACTGATGTCACTAAAGTTTTTAGCTGTCCATGTGCCTTATATTCTTCTTGTGGAGCAATACTTCTTGATTGTCCCCTTTTTTTTTTCTTTTCTTTTTCGGCAGGTACCAAATTTAGGAAGTGGTGCTCTGTCACCAACTAGGCAAAGATCATCAGAGGATAGTAGCAATGTACATCCAGCGAGTGCTAGTTGGGTAATCATTGTTAGGAACAACTATGTTTTTTTGGGTATTCTTGTTGAATACACCTTCGAAACTTATATATATTATTTGATGACTTAACTTTGGAGTAATTATGTTTTATACGATGAATATTTTGCTATATTCTTAAGCTAATATACCATTAGGCTGTGTGTATAGGACTAATTTTATTAATAACTTCAAAATTGAAGTTGTCCCTTACATCATGGATGAAATAAGAACTAGCCAAAAGCAAATAGGCTATTTCCACCCTTGACTTTATAACAAAAATATAATGGAATTACGTGATGCTAAGCTATAAAATGAAAACTGAAAAATGTACAAACTAAACAAAATGAATTGTTTCTTCATTGTATAGAATGAATCTTCTTGGTTTTGATCCTTCGTGATGGACATTGGCTCTTGTCTAGATTTAGTAACCTCTGGATTGTGGCGAATGAGACGGATTCAGGATTTGAAGTTTATGGAATTTTTGACCGAAATGATCCAAAGCGAATTAACAAAGAGAAAAAACTTTTTTAAAAAAAATTTCGAAAGTATATAACGTAATTCACTGTAATAGGAATTTCTCTGAGGTCCCATTAGATCCAGATGTGGTTATTAACCCTTGCGGACCAGGGCGGCTTAATGGGGAAGTGGTTCAAAAACTTTCTGTTCATGTGCAAGACCATACAGTCTATGCATACTCATCAGTTGGAATTTCAAAGGCAAGGAATCTCTTTGTGCACGTCTTTATTGCTAATGTTGGTTTTCATGTTGCTGAGGTTATTAATACTAATAAAGCTCTTTTCACCATGAATTCAGAAATGGCATGTCGTTAGTTCAGATGTACTTACACCATTTTTTCTGTAGCAGCTGTTGACTCAGTTACTGGAGAGCAGCCAGCTGATGTTTACATGGAAATTGCTCTGAGAGTTCATCATATTATCAGAGGAGATAATACCAAGGATCCCGCAACTGATCCTAATGATTTACTAGCAAACTCTCTGGTCAAGCTGACAGGAAATTAGTGAAGCCGACAGTAATAATCTCTGTGTATGGGACCTATATCGGGTTGCCAGAGCAAATCCAAAGACTATTGAAGAATGAGGGTATTATCAATGATAATAGACTTTTATTTAGTGCATTTTGCTATTGTAGTACTTAGAGGATAAGAAGCTATTGTAGTTAAAAATAATTATTAAGTCTTACCTTTTACATTTGGGTCGAGTAAGTTGGGGGAGTTTGCTAAAAGACCACTCTCATTACTTATTTTGACAAAAGGCTATAAGTCTCAAAGAATTGGCTAAAGGGCCACTATTTATGACATTATCAAATGAAGTTCCTCATGTTATCACCCCTATACCCAAAGTTTTAAAACATACAAAACAGTCCCCAACCACTAACATTTAATTACCCCAATTTAGTAGCCCAAATTTTTTTGTTCCCTCCAACAGCAGGGATGCTCCCCATTTTTACACTTTTCTGATCCTGTTTTCGGTCAAATTTCCAGCTTTTCATCTGAAAATCAGTCCCAAACGACGAATTTCTTCCCCACTTCAGTCATTGTAACTTAAATCTCTTAGAAATCATTGAAAAGAAGCTCGAATTATTTTCACCATTGTTGTCAAAGCTCAATTATCAGGTGCCAATTCCGTCTGCGTCTACTGGTAGTGGAGTTCGTTTTTTGGTCTAATCCTCTTGTGGAGTAAATTCTCCATTAAAAGAGTCGTATCCCTGTTGTTTTTTTGTCTAAATCTGGTACTGTTCTAAGTCTAGGCATCGACCAATTATAGACCATAGCAATAGTCTATTATATCTTTAGTATGGAGTCTATTGGAGAATATGTTATAGTAGGTGGTGATTACATGGGTGAATGGGTGGAGACCCCAAAATGTTGGATTTGGAATTCTGCGAGCAAGGTGACAGTGCCGATCGCCATGCGTTGCAATGGTACGTATAACGATTTGGTTGAGAGCATAAAGGAAAGCGGGGAGTTAGATTGTGGCCCCAGCGACATGCGCATTAGTTATATGATTAATGCTACGCCGCTGGGGAAAAGCTCACCCTTCTTTCATAGCGAATGATAGGCATGTGGTGTTGTATATGCTTGATGTTGTTGCTAATGGTTGTAGGACTGTTTTGAGAATAAATGTTGTTGAGAGGTCTCAAGCAGCGTCAACGTAAGCACCACCCCCACCGCAACCACAACAGCCAGTGGATGCAAATTCAATGCAAAATGAGAGCATGGGTGATCATTCAATGGATACGAATGATCATGATGTTGATACGGATGATCATGATGTTAATGTCGAAGAGTGTGATGGGCAGCCAAACCAATTTGGAAGGAAGAGAATAAAGCGTATCCCTGGCATCGCAAAATCTTTTAAGCCCAAAGGAAGTGTAAAAAGGAGGAGAAACAAGTGCTCAATTTGCAGGGGAAGCGGCCACAAGAGAACAACGTGCCGAAATAGAGAGGGATGAACTTGATGTATTTTTCAAAGTATTTCATTGTGTTTTTCTTGTACTTTGCTGTTTGTGGCTCTTCAATTAGATATGCTTTTCTTGTACTTTGCAGTTTTTGGTTCTTCAATTAAATATTTCAGTGAATGTATTTCATTGTGTTTTTCTTGAATGTCAGTTCAATATTAATCAACTGTAAAATTGTATATAATAAACTATGAATGTGTTCTATATATCTACTAGGTATAGTAAATAATAAACTTAATATCTATTTTATACTAGATAACGTATATGATATATATTCGCCTTTAAATCTCATCGACTGCTGAACCACCAAACGCCACCAATTAAAATTCAAAAAGCCTGCGGTTGTGTCTAATCAAACCCAATATTAAACGCTAGTTCCATGCGCATTGATACGTGTCGCTCACACGTTAGCCGTCGATTCACTAAACCGAGGTCATCAGTCTATAAATCGCCTAAGCCTATTTCAAATACACCATTTCATCTCTCTCATCACAAAAAACTCCTAAAAACTTTCCGATCAACAATGGGGAGAAAGATTAGGAACAGAGCAAATCGTTACCCTCAATTCAGAGCACCACATCCTGAGTTGCTACTCCTCAGGGACGATTTCCAAAGGCTCTTTAGGGGCCTCGGCGAGGATAGGGAGCGGATGGAAACTGCCATCCGCAGAATCGCGCGCATCCTATGTGTGCTTCTTGAGCTCAAGGGTGTTGACCCCGATGCTCGATGTACCCCCCCCCCCCCCCCCCACCATCCCCCTAGAATATTAGTTGTAAGTATATATTTGTATAAGCTTTCAGTGATGAAAGTGGTAGATGGAAGTTTTTGGACTTTCATTTTTTTTTTTTTTTTTTTTTTTTTTTTTAAAC
Source organism: Lycium ferocissimum (assembly GCF_029784015.1). Taxonomy (NCBI): domain Eukaryota; kingdom Viridiplantae; phylum Streptophyta; class Magnoliopsida; order Solanales; family Solanaceae; genus Lycium; species Lycium ferocissimum. The sequence continues at coordinate 23,990,471 of NC_081352.1, forward strand.
ATATCGCTGAAAGCTTTGGGTGGTGTTTTGGGGTTTTATTTTGTTATGTAAATATCCACCATATTAATGAAAATAGTTTATGTCATGATCTTTGTGTTCTTACTTTATTTTTTGCATACTGTTGATTTAATGTTGTTTGATGAATCGATTAATAACCAAACAACTACCGTATCTATAATAACCACAAGCTAAGTTGATTAATAACCAAACAAATACAATATCTATAATAACCACAAGCTATAGCCTCTTATAGACCATCGGTATATTATAGACCAAGTAAATAAAGGAATTTGTTTTGGAATGAGAAGCCTGGTGAATGTAAAGCTCATAAAAATAATTAAAAAATAATAATAAAAAAAAAACGTCAACCCCCAAACCCAAAACCCCAAACTGCGTAAATCTAATGGACCGTGGATAGGTCTATAATATACCAAAAGTGTATAATCGCCAACGAGTATAGTATATTATAGATTCTGTAGTTTGTCTGTATTCTACTGCAGTTGATATATAAACAAGGCCACTATGCCTAAAAAGGCTATAATTAAATAAAATAAAATAAATAAAAAGACTTGATGCTATTTTTACACTATATTAACACTTTATTACATCATATTAGAGTCCCCATCTATTATACACATGATCCAAAGATCTTTAGAACAAGCAATGGTCCTTAATCATCAAATATTTGCCTAAAAAGGCTATAATAAAATAAAATAAAATAAATAAAAAGACTTGATGCTATTTTAACATTATATTAACACTTTATTACATCATATTAGAGTCCCCATCCATTATACACATGATCCAAAGATCTTTAAAACAAGTAATGGTCCTCCTTGGAACAAGGTAGTGCTTTGAGAATATTAGCTTATTGTCAGACTTATTGGATAATAGTGTTATGATTACCATTAGTTGTTCTAAAGCTTTTTGGATCATGTGTATAATGGATGGGGACTCTAATATGATGTAATAAAGTGTTAATATAATGTTAAAATAGCATCAAGTCTTTTTATTTATTTTATTTTATTTTATTATAGCCTTTTTAGGCAAATATTTGATGATTAAGGACCATTGCTTGTTCTAAAGATCTTTGGATCATGTGTATAATGGATGGAGACTCTAATATGATGTAATAAAGTGTTAATATAGTGTTAAAATAGCATTGTCTTTTTATTTTATTTTATTTTATTATAGCCTTTTTAGGCAAATATTTGATGATTAAGGACCATTACTTGTTCTAAAGAACTTTGGATGATGTGTATAATGGATGGAGACTCTAATATGATGTAATAAAGTGTTAATATAGTGTTAAAATATCATCAAGTCTTTTTATTTATTATATTTTATTTAATTATAGCCTTTTTAGGCAAATATTTGATGATTAAGGACAATTACTTGTCCTAAAGATCTTTGGATCATGTCTATAATGGATGGGGACTCTAATATGATGTAATAAAGTGTTAATATAATGTTAAAATAGCATCAAGTCTTTTTATTTGTTTTATTTAATTTAATTATAGCCTTGCTAGGCAAATATTTGATGATTAAGGATCGTTACTTGTTCTAAAGATCTTTGGATCATGTGTATAATGGATGAGGACTCTAATAATAATAATAATCAAGTCTATAATAAACATTCAATACATACTCACAGTCGATAATCATAAACATTAACTCAAGTCTATAATAAACAAAAGCACATTCAAATCCACATAGCAACAACATAGTTAAATACAAATGTTGCAATGCTCCAACCTTGTCATAAATTACCACTTACAAAAATTTGCCAGTCCAAATTCACAAGGCAACAACCCAGTTGTCATAAATTATTTGTTAAAGTAAAAAATAGTTAAAACTAAGCAATAAAATTGTTTGTTATCATCCACCACACACAAATTAATTGTTTGTTACAACCCAAATATCAAATTACTCCTTGATGGAGCCATTAATTTCCTCGACAATAGTCGACACAGCTTTGTCACCGTCAAACTCAACATTAGCTTCATCACTAGGGACTTCTTTTTCATTCTCAGCTTCATTATTGGGGACTCTTTTTATACCTCAACTTCAGCAGCAGGGACTTCTTTTTCATTCGCAACTTCAGTTGCAGACTCCTTCTCAACTTCAGTAGCAGACACATCAGCAGAAAGATCTTGATTAGTTGGCACAGAGAGATCTTGAGCACTTGCACATGGACATCTTGAGCATTTGGCACATCGACATGTCGAGCAATTGGCTGATCAACATCAACCTCAACCTCACCAGCAACTTCATTGAGAGTCTCCTTCTTCTTCTTCTTCGCCTTCTCGCTCTTTCTAATTCTTTCCCCCTCAACATAAGCGACAAGAACCTTCAAAGACTCCTCAATCTTCTCCACACGCTGTTTCAGTTGTTCATGCTCCACCTGCCCACTTGGTGCAGCACGACCCATAGAAATCCCAACACCAACATTATCTTTTGCGGCTGAATTACCACCAAGATCTTTCGAATGATTATCCTCGGCCTCTTGAGTATAGTCCTCATCAAAATGCTCCATGGACTCCTTCCCCTTCCTACTTTCTAGCCTTCGAGGAATTTTTTGGTGTAATCAAAACAGTCACGCCTTCAAGTTCACGCTCCAACTCATCAATGATTGGGTCATTATTTTCATCATCATATGACAGCAGATTTTTCATGTAATCCTGCTCCAACTCACGCACTGTAGGGATGAGATAAGGGTGCACCATCTACAAATAAAGAAAACATTAACATTAAGCTTATCTTATTAACATTAAGCTTATCTTTTTGCTGAAAAAATTAATAATAGACTCTAAATTTATACCTCGATAGCTCCAGCTCTCTTAAATGGATCTCCTTCAGCGAATCGCTCCATTTTCTTCGTGTGCCACCTAAGAATCCTAGGAATAGGGAAAGGAACCTCCACTGATTTCCCAGCATTCCTTCCAAGTGCAGGAAAAGCTTCATATGCCCGGACACAGCAATCACGAAATAAAAATTGAGTGAAAAATAAACAAGACACAGTCTATACTCTACTGCACCCGTGGTCTATAATATTTACCATGAATTCCCAGGGGAAGCCATAGTGTCACGACCCAATCAGAGGGCCATGATAGGCGTCGGGAGCTAGCCTACCGAGCACCACAAAACATACATACATCTCATCATATAATCATACCTGAGTGGGCCATCTTGCTAACTCATAAATATCGTCAGTGGTAAGGGACACCACCCCAAAAGATATACAACAAAATAAGGACCGAGAAGGTCATAGAATATCTAACTGTGCATATCTGTCTATGAGCCTCTACTGGAGTACATAACATAATAAGGACGGGACAGGACCCCGCCATGTCCATCATATATTATTAAAAGTGGGAAGCTCTTAAGTGAAAAGTTAGATTACCATAATGCCCATAAAAAGTTAAATGACCTTTTTACCCTTCAATCAAACACCATTCCTATTAGACTAATGTACAAAGTCGTAAAAACACTTCACAATAAATACAGTAATAAGAATCATAACTAGCACGCCCTTAATCAAACATTGCTCTATAATTAAATCTAATTCCTACACGACCTTAATTGTATAGTCATGCGTTTTTTTCCAATGAAAACTGAAAGAATACAAATAGGTAAATGACCACTAAGAAGTTAAAACCCACGAGAAGTCTAGATACAGTGTATTAAGACAAATTAAACTAATGTTATTTAGTGATGATGCTTAGAATTCTAAGTAATGAGCGTACGTTTTGGGAGTCCAATTTAACGGAGGTAGCAAAAATAATTGGTTGCACTAAAATTATAAGAATCGGATGTAGTCACAACAATATTGAAGTGAACAACAATTAATGATGAACTCCATGATTCAAAACTTTCAGTTTACTTTTTTGAGATCTTACCCTTTTATTTTGTGCACAGGTATTGATCTACACCAAATATTTCTATGCAAGGTATGTCCTCTAAATCCTATATTACATCTCAAAGAATTTTAAAGGTCTACATATATATGCTCAAACCCCATTTAAATTTTTCATCTTTAGTAGTTTAAAATTTAATTATATTGCTATTTTCTGCCCTTTTTTCCCATCTTTTGTTGTGAGTTTTTTTTTTTTTTTTTTAATGATTTCTGGTTATGTTGTATCTTTGTGTTAAGGGTAAGAATTAATAAATATACTCAACACTACTTTCAAAATATAATTTGTAGTTTTTTAAGTTCATGTAATCCTTTTCTTCCTTTTTAAATTTTACCTTTTCTTTAGATCTCTTGATTCAAGGTTTTTATTTTTTTTATTTTTAATATTTGATTACTCTCGATGCTTTCATCAATATATTACATTACTTCATAAAAGAAAATAAATGACTATGTTGTATTTTTGTGTTCAAGATAAAGAGCTTGTGATTTATGTCCTCCTTGTAAGTTTACTTTTCACCATATATTGCTATTACTTTTGTTGTAGAAGTGGAAAGATTTTCTTTAAATGCAACAAAATGTGAGGTTATCGAATCTATTGATATAATCTAAGAATTTACATATGAGTTTAATTTAAAATCTATCTTAGTGAACCATGACAACTTATATTATTTTAGTTATGAGATTTTTAATGTTATCATAGTATGAATACTGCATATTGTTTTGTGAAGTCTCCACACTCTCAATTACACTTTTTCTTTCACATCTTATCATTTCCACGTTATGGATGTCTTTGGCTTTTGGGGAGGGAAAATATTTTTTCTTTTATTTGGGATATAAAATGCGAAATTTTTTCACAAAACAAAGAAATGTGATAAATAAGTGAATATTAAAGAAAAAGTGGATACTTTTTTAAAAATTTCTTTTTTTAGTTCGATATAAATAATTAATTGAGATTGATATACTAATACATCATGGAGAGCAGCTTTAATTATTTGATAATGAAGCAAAGCTCAGCACTGTTGGCTAGCCAAGAAGGAATTTGTGGAGGGCAAAAGACAGGAATAACAATAAACAAAAGAACTTTTACCATAAATTTCTATTATATGTTGTTGAATCATTAAAAGAAAAAAGCAAGAGCATTGTTAAGTATTTGCTATGACAATCTTATTTACATAACAAATTTTAGGTGTTTAAACGATATCTAATCATTTTACATTCAATAACTAAGTCGGTCGAATAAGCTCACAATTAATCAATTCGAGCTTGTAGATCTCTCCCTTCAAATATAGTATATCTCATCATAAACATATTCTAATTTTACTTGCATAATTTTAAAATGTGTATACATATATATATATATATATATATATATATATATATATATATATATATATATATATATATATATAGACACACACACACAAAAGAACAATACCGAGTGAATCGTAGCTCCGGAACGAATGGAGCGCTTGTAATATTGCTAAAGATATGTGTGTATATATATATATACACACACACACATACATATATACACATACACACACACACAAAAGAACAATACCAGCTGAACTGTAGCTCCAGAACGAATGGAGCGCTCTTGTAATATCGCTGATGAAGCAGCCTAAGGGTCTGGTCCATCTCCCAGTCTACCTGCGCGCAGGAACGCAGCGTCCGCAACAAAAAGGAACGTCAGTACGAATGATGTACTGAGTATGTAAGGCATGAGTAACAACATAATGAAAGTATGAAGATAAAATAATATAAAAGAGATCAACCTGAGCCTTTAAATGCCTTTTTAAGGCGGATGTCATGCATGCTTAGCTTTTAAAAAAAACTTTTTCATACATACATATATATAGTATCCTGCCCGGCCATTTAGGCTCGGTGTTATATATAGTATCCTGCCCGGCCATTAAGGCTCGGTGTTATATATATAGTATCCTCCCCGGCCATTAAGGCTCGGTGTTATCATCATATCATCATTATCCCGCGTCCGGGGCATCCCGCTTCTGGGGTAACATCATAAATTGCCCACTGCAGTGGTGTTCACATCTACGTGCTTTCCCGGCCGACTATAGCGCGGCTCGGTGTGAGAAAATACATACATATATATAAAGCATGCATGAGAGCCCAAATAAAAGCTATAAATCTATCGGAGTGACGTAAGGTCGGTAAACCTCCGATTATCATTATGGAACTATCATCACGAACATATCTCACCTTGAAAGAACAAAATCATAAGATAAGATCAACATCAATGAATATAATCAATAATCATGAACAAGCTCAATACTATCACGAGAACATCAAGAACTATAAGCTTTGGTATCTTTAGAAATAGAATCATCATCATCATCATCATCATTATCATCATCATCAAAGGGAACTTTTATCAACAATACCATAGGAACCTTGAGAATTATGAGTTTCTAGCAATTTTGAGAAATAGGACATTATGGATATCATGTATGGGTTTACAATAAGGGAATCATGCCTTTAGAAAGAAAGACTTAGCCTTAACATACCTTGTCGTCTCCTTAAATACTTAGCGCTTATCCTTTTGCAAATCTACGTTCTAGATAATTCTCACCAAGGTTAATTCGGTGAAATGCTTATGAGGTCAAACCAAGCTATTAAGTAAGTTAATGAAATTTGGGCAGCATTTCCCCTTACTCTCCAATCACCTCAACATGTACAACAACCCACAATAACAATAGCAAGTTTACAAAAGTCCTTAATTACTCCTTTCACTGCCCATACAAAGAATATACACCAAACAACCCAAAGTATACCAATATACAATAACAAAATACACTTCCTTTCTTTCAAATTAAGGAGCATAATCTCATCAACATCAACAACATTAGATATTATCCATATACATGGAAATTGGTTCAACAACACAGCCACAACCTGCTCAAAACAGTCCATGAACTCAACAACTACAACACAACCCTTTACGACTTTTTCTCCATAACTATTTCCAAATTTAAGACTTACTAAAACTTAAATTCAACTTAACATAAGAGACAAGATGAAAAATATACCTTATAATTAAAGAAATTCAACTCACACAACTTGCTTCAAGACCAAACTCACCACAACATCACGTAGAAGCAAGATCAATCGCTTTTCACGAACTAGTTTAGCATAATCTTGTTGAATTCTTGATCTAATGGGCTATAAGTACTTAGGGGATATGTTTGGAGGTTTCTAGAACTCATGAGGATGTAGAATGATGAAAAAAAATGGGGTTGATGGGGGTATTTATAGCCCTTTAAAGTCGGTGGAACCGACTCCAAATTTGGCCTAAGCGTTCGCGAGGCCTTTGGCTCGCGTTCGCGAAGAGCCTCTGCCAGCCAATTTTGAAATGTCCATAAACTTTCTACTCCGATGTGATATCAATGAACGGTTTGTTGAATTGGAAATTAGACTCAATGAACTTCAATTTACATAGGTTATGGATTCCGTAACTCCTCGTATTCTAGGAGATATACCTCTCTAAAGTTGACCCAAAATTTATGTCCAAAATTCTGCCAAATTTTTGACAAACTTATTTTCTTCGATTTGTTTGATCTCGGAACCTTTAGACACTTGCTTAACACTAAGAGTATTCCTTAACCTTATAAGGGTTCCATGACCTCTCCGAGCATACGTTAGTTTACTCAGAACGCAAACAACGCGAAAATTTTCGAGGTGTAACACATTGAGAGCATATGATGAAGCCTTTTTCTCCGCGTGCACTTGGTGGTGCTTGGGAATATATATCTTGTTATTCAAGTAGTTCAGAGTGAGTTCAAATGATTCCTTTCCCCAAGGATAGCTACTGAAGAAATCCAAATCGTCTGCCTTTTTTATCGTGTCATGATCCACACCTCTCGACACATCTTTGGCAAGCAACATTGTGTGCGGAAACCACACTAGACAACATTTGAGCTTTTCCTCTTTGGTCAGCCTAGGCCCTCTAATCACCACCATGACTTTTTTCTCGCAAATCTTTCTATTGCGACAAACTTTTGTGCAGAATGCTGCCCCTTTCTTAAGTGCCCTTTCCTCTCTAGTTCGGCTGGGATATGATCCACATGTTAGACCAGTGATCAAAGCAAACTCATTCAAGCCAAAACACACGGGCTTGTCATTCACCAAGAACCACATCTCACGCTTCTTCTTATGAACCACATGACGAAGAACTGTATAGTGCACCAACATTCCATTGAATCTATTGAAGTGTTCTGATATTTTTCTTAAGTAACCAAAACAGGAATGCCTGAACATTTTCCTAAGTTTATGCCTAAATATTTTCCTAAGTTTATGGTCTTTTATCAATGTTTTAAAATCAGCAAGCAATGTCAGCCTACTCCTAACCGAAACTTTTACTGGAAACGATTCGTAATCACCCAGCCAATTGATTAGACCATACTTGTCGACGTCAATTGTCCTTGCACAATATGGCAACGACAAGGGATCAACATTTTCATTACCACCAAATTCCTCAGAAACATCATCTCTTTCACCTTCCTCGACACTATACACATCATTATTCTCCTCCGAGTACGCTTCATTTTCAGGTTCTACAATTTTTCTTCTTTTACCTTCTCGGCTAACTTCTCTACCTTTTCTTTTTCTATCTTCAGATGTGGCCCTAGAACAGGTTTGAATTATGTGCCTTCCTCTTCCTCTAGTTCTAACCATTTTTTATAATCTATATACAAACAACACAGTGACATTGATCAGCCACGACAAAAAAACAAGAATAATCGACCAAAAGTCTATTAATAGACCATACTTTACAAAAAGCAAAAACAGAAAAACAAAGATCAAAACAAGCAAAATAAGTAGAAATAACACATATTTCTAGCAAAAAACAGGCGAAACTTCCAAAATTTTGAAAAAACAATCTCAACTTTATGAACATTAGGGTTCTATCGAGTTCATAAAATAATAACAACTTTCATGGAAAAATGGAGCTCTAAATGCTCTGGAGGAGTTGCTAAATTAAAAAATAAAAAAAATAAAAAAAACCTGGAATGGACGGTAGGAACGTTACCAAGATTGGGGGAGAGGGAGAATTCTGATGGAAACTTCAATTTTTTTAGAGCGGGAGTTGGGAAGAAGTGAGGAGAGAGAAGGGGCTTTTGTATATTTTAATAAAAAGTGAAAGGGGACTTAAGTGTATAAGTTGTAAACTCCAAAGTTTTTAAAATTATAAAGTGACACCGGGGCCACAACCCTTAACCCTAAAATGAAAAAAATAAAGGAAAAAGAAAATGAATGGCCCTTTTTCAAATTAAACTAAGGGAGTGGCTTCAAAGCCAAATACTCTTGAGTAAGTTAGCTATGTTATTATTCTTAAGTTCCCTTGTTAGACTTTGGTCCCTAGGTCTTGCTTAACATTCACGTGTTTTATGTTTTGGCTGATTGCATGTGGAGGGTTTGATAGATACATAAATAATAGAGTTAAGTGTTCAATAGGTACAAGTCTTAGATGAGGTATCAAAATAAAAATTAGTGTAGACTTTGGGGGGCGTCTATGTGTTTGACCAATTTGTTTTGCCCCGTGGTTTTCGGTAAAGTGCAAAATGCCTTCTTCTTTTTTTCTCTTTTTTGAAACGAAAAAAGTAGTGTTATTGGACTTCAAAGAGTGTTGTAGGGCTCTTAGAAGTCACAAATATGAGCTTTTACCCAACATTGTCCCTTATTTACGAAAGGAGGCCTATTTTTGTCCTTCAAATATAATTTGAGCATCTTTAAACCCTGAAGTTTGCTAAAGTAGAGTACTTTTGATCCAATTAAGTACTAATAGAATGGACTTAAAAACTAACGGTGATTACAAAAAAAACGGTTAAAATCAATTGAAAAAAATCAACCGACTTTTCAACCGATTGAGAAAACAATTGACTCGGTCTTGATCCCAATTGTTTTAAATCTTTTTAAAAATAAAATTGACTCAGCTTGGTCATTTTCTTTTTTCTTTTTTTTTGCGCCAAAAACCAGAAAATGAAAAATCGACTGAACTTGGTCAGTTCTTCGGTCAATTTATGTAAATCTATGAACAAAGTTTTGACTAAAAAACTGTTCGAGTTGGGTCGGTTTCTCAAAATATATTTTAATTTTTAAATAAAGCTGATCGAGCTCGATCAGTTATACTAAAAGTATTTTTACGAAATATTTAAATGACCGAGCTCGGTCAGTTTCTTTAGTTTTCCAATTCTTTGAGCAAAATAATTGATCGAGCTCGATCGATTTAATTAAAAAGAAAACTAAAAAAAAATTGGGATCAAACTGTTCGAGTCGGCCAGTCCGCAAGTCGGTCGAGTTTTTACAATGTTTTTAGTAAGTCCATTTAGTTAGTTGGACCACAGGTGCTCCACTTTAACAAACTTAAGGGATTAAAAATTCTCAAGACTATATTCTAAGGACCAAAATAAACCTACTCCACAATTTTAACTAAAAACAAAACGCTCTCCAATTTTGCTATGGAAAAGGTTAGTACGAGGTTTTGTGTATTTATGTTCAGCTAAAAACTCCACAGATACAAAAATCCTCGTACTAACCTTTTCCATGGCAACTTCAATGCAAGATTCGTCGAGGTTGAGTATTCCTAACCTTCCACCAGAACTCATAAATGAAATCCTCTTACGGTTACCAGTGAAATCCCTCCTTCGACTCACGTGTGTTTCAAAATCTTGGCTTGCATTAATCTCTAACCATGCATTTATCAAAACCCATCTTAGATTATCAGCTAATAACGAGAACAACAGCCACCATAAGCTTATGTTGAGATATAACCAGCCTAAGTACCCTCTTAAGGGTTGTTCTTTTAGGTCTTTAATTTATGAGTCTGTTACCGAGGCATCTGACTTGGATTGTCTGGTGAAAAACGGCCACAGTTTACGGATTGTGGGTTCCGTTAATGGATTGGTTTTTCTTTCCAGTGGAGCAAAGGAATTGCTTCTATGGAACCCAGCAATTAGAAAGTACAAGAAATTTCCTGATTATAAACCTAGGTTGAAGAGTACTATTAGATGTGTCACATATGGTTTTGGATATGATGAGTTCCGTGATGATTATAAGGTGGTAGGTATATTTCGTCTTTACGAATATGACAGTTTGGATCACGTCGAGGTCGGAATATATAGTCTAAGCAGTGATTCTTGGAGAAGTAAGGATGCTTTTCCGGGTAAGATGCGATTTGTTTATCCAAGTAAGTTGTTATATGGAAAGGTTCATTGGGCTACGACTGCAGGTATCATTTCGATTGATATGGCTGATGAGAAATGGGGAAAGATAGAGCAACCTTCTTGTGTAGAACGAGGTTTTACTTTTAAGATAGGAGTGTTGGGAAATGATCTTTCTGTACTCTGTTATGATCATACTTGCGCAAATGTGTGGGTTATGGAGGAGTATGGGGTTAAAGAGTCTTGGACAAGAATGTATACTATCAAATTTCGTTTTGATATTGAGAGGTATGGGCTTGTACGATCCTTTTTCATGTCAAATAAAGGTGAAATTCTGCTTGTGTTTGGATCAACTTTGATGATATATGATCCAAAGGGTGACTCAATAAAATATGCAAAGGTTACTAACTTTGGTTCCTGTAATGGGAGTGAAATCTACCTTGAAAGCCTTGTATGTCCCATGTCAAAGAAAGAATAAAACCAACCAAGTATACAATAGGAATGCAGGCTGCAAAAAGCTCAGATGAATGATGATTGCGTAACTAATGACTTATTAGATTCCGCTTTATACATTTTTCGTAAGTGCTGTTCGATTCTGTTTCTTTTGTAAAATATTGGAAAATACATTGCATATTTAATGGACATCATTACTCCATGTCTGGTTGGAGCTTTTGGCATATTTCCATGAAACAACTTTTTGCGAGAACATTTATTTGGTTGTATAGTTTGGTGTCTTCAACACTCAAAATAAATGGAATCAACTATTTGTTGAGGCGCTGCGAAATGGAATCAACTATTTGTTGAGGCGTTGCGAAAATTTGACTGAAACTGAAGAGTCTACTCAATGTAGTCAAGTACAGCTAAGGATAACAGTTAATTCGTGCTCGAAAACAATGACAATAATCTGACGCACATGTATTTACTTATTATTGTTGTATTCGGCCTATGTGAGACATTACGTGATCCACTGCAAAAAAACGTGAATATTATGGCAGTTGTGTTAAAGAACTGCCACTATAAGCAAAAAATTACGGCAACAATCGTATTTAACATTTTTAATATGGCGGTTTTGTGAATGTTGTTTCGGGTTTAAACTGCCGGTATCGTGATTTTAATTTTAACCTTTCTTTACGTTTTAAACATGTAGCTGCGAGAATTAGTCCAGCGGCATGAAAATCTGTGTATTCTTGATTTTTCTATGGTCTATTATTGGTGTTTGCTAAGCTTTATGGGAATTCTTGATTGATTTATTTGTGAAGTTGCTTCAGACATGCATGGTTTACAGAATAAAAGATTTTGTGTGCTAAGTGGCACATGAATGACATGATTCTATTTTCAGCTGCTCTGTCTCTTCTCGTCTTTAAGCCTTCTCAGTGAGATATAATACTCCTTAGGCTACGTTTAAACAACCTTAAACTTCCTAAGTTTCTTCGTGATATGACTGGTTTATAGTCCTGGGATATTCCGGTTTCAACCAAACGCCCCTAAGGGAATTCTTGGCTGATTGATTTGTGAAGTTGATTCAGGCATACATGGTTTACAGAATAAAAGATCTTGTGTTATGTGGCACATGAATGACATGATTCTATTTTCAGCTGCCCTGTCTCTTCTCGTCTTGAAGCCTTCTCAGTGAGATATAATACTCCTTAGGTTACGTCTAAACAATCTTAAACTCTTCATGATATGACTTGCAGTGACTGGACATACCTCCAGTTTGGCAAATGTGGTTGTATATATGTATCGGAGCAAGTTCTCAAACGTTTGCTAATACTGCTGAATTCTTTTGTTAAGTAAAGATATTTTATTTACCAAGTAGCAAATATGTACAAAAAAAAGATAGCAGCTCTAACAAGCTAGAATCTGCTGCCACCATCAACCACTACATCTCAATGCATCCTATCTATCTGTTACACCTTTCTTGCCACCTCTACAGTGTACTTCTTGGATGATCAATCTAGTAATCTCAGCTGCACCCCTTGATCGCTTCTAAAATATTCTCCAGTTTCTTTCCTTTAGCATGGCATATTGCCCCGTGTACTTCCTGTTGCCAAGCCATTGCTCTCCTCTGTATACCTTGCCACTTCAATACCTTCTCCCAGATAATTGCAGAGAAGCAGTCCAATAGCAAAGAGGGCATTTCACCTCTGTAATAATACTGGTGCATTAGTACTACTTTTGCTCTTTGCCCCATTAATTCTTGTTTTTCCTGGTCAAGAAGAGCTTCTATGTTATTCTCTTCTCTGATCAAGGATCTTTTCTTCTTCTTCTTCTTCTTCTCTTCTGTGATCAACAACAGGTTTTCCTTTAGATAAAAAAAAAAAATTACGGCGGATGATTTTGGATTTAACATGCTCCTGTAAGATAAATAATTTTCTCTTCATTCTCTTTAGTGCATTTTTCAAGTTAGAGAGCTCCTTGCTAGCTGCACGAATATTTCTCCATTGAGAGCATCATATGAATAGCAACGACCTTGTAGCTTCTAGCTGTTCTATTCTAGGACCGGAACAAGTATTAGGTCCTATTATGATATGATATGAACTTATGGTAGAGAGGCGGATCTATTATTTCCAAGTTACAAAGTCTGTGATTGGTCTCAAGGGTTGACTCCAGACGGATTTCTCGGTCATTAAAAAAAATGATATGAACTTGTGATGCATATGGAAGTTGAAACATGATCTGCATCATCTGGAAAACAAAAATTATGTTACTGCTGCTTTTCCTAGGCACTTTCAGTTAAAAACAAAGACTTGCATGCACCCAAGGGTGTGGCCTCGTAGTCAATGAAGTGAATTGAAAATCATGAGGTCTTAGGTTCAAATTCCAGCGGAGGCAAAAAATACTATAGGTGATTTCTTTCCATCTGTCCAAGCCTTAGTGTATAGAGTTACTGGTGCCTGCGCTGGTGGGAAGGTAACACGACAAATTATGAAATTAGTCGAGGTGCATGCAAGCTGACCCGAATCTATGATTATCAGAAAAAAGAAAGAAAAATTGGCAAATAGGAAGAGTATTTCTGATTTGGTTCTTGGACTGCAATTGAAAATAAAAAAGGATAATGTCACTAAAGTTTTTAGCTGTCAATGTCCCATATACTATTTTTGTAATCCCGTTTGGCCATGAGAATTTTTCACCTTTTTCCGGAATTTTTTTTTCACTTTATTTGAAAATCAGTGTTTGGCCATGAAAATTTCAAATACAACTTGAAGTTGTATTTGGAATTTGAAAAACTCCAAAAACCTTTTTTTCACTTTTTTCACTTCCATTACATTCAAATAACCAAATATTCTTTGCAAAAACTATAACCAAACACAACTCCATCTTCAACTCCAACTTCAAAATTCCAAATAAAGTGAATAATTTTTTGTTTTCATGGCCAAACGCCTACTAAGTTTTTCATGATATGACTTGCATTGATTGTAACAAACTCAAATTCTCAACGCAAATATATGTAATCACTGATAGCCAAATTACAACTGCGACACTCAAACTACTGAATTGCAATAGAAAATACTGAAATAACAAGTAACTAAGGATAGAGATAAGAATGGGGATGAGAAGTTCGACTTTAAGAAAGGGGACAAGAGGAACATCTGAGTTTCTTCATAATACACATAAGCCTATTTTGCTCTCATAAGTCACTGTTTATCAACCTGGATCCCAAACATACCCACTTGATTCGGTGTTGGGCTGCTTTGCCAATATTGGTCTAGACCCATTCATAACAATACCTCCGACCCCAATAAAAACCTTGTCCTCAATGTTCGAGTAGTCAAGTCTTGCATCAACAACATCATTGCCAAAGGAATGGTGCACCCTTTTATTCATGTAAAAACCGTATGAATTTGTCATTAGCAAGAGTCTCTTCTCGTTATCATTTTGATCCATGAAAGGAAAAGGTAGCTCATGATCAGGTTCTACAAATGATTTTGGGTGGGATAATATCTCAAGTTTTAGCCAGCCAGCTACTTGTTCCTTAGAGTATGCCATACCAATAGCATTTGGCCTCTTCATAGTGCCTCCAACACTAAAGCTTATATGCACAGTACCTTTATCCAACATGTCTTCAATTTGCCCTATTATGCCAAGTTGATGCACATTATGAAACATGAAAACAGATAATGAAGAATGTGATACAATTCCATCACCTTCCATGGTGTCAATAGGTTCATCAATAAAACCAGCATTTATGTAATTTGTCCCAAGCTCTTGGGTATAGAATATGTCAATAGGATGTTGCAATCCCTGAACAAGAACAAATCTTGCACAGTACTCTGAGAAAACTCGGGCAGCCAGACTGGTTGAGATGATAATTAGTTTTAACGGGTTGTATTTTTTTGCGTGACATCTCTTCATTGTACCATCAGTTTGATTAGTAATACTTTCCTCAACTCTCTGGCTGGTATTAGAAATCTTACCATCAGTAATGACCGTTGCATTAGTACACTTCAACTGTGCTATTTGTACACTCCTCACAAAGCAAAGCATAACATCAATGAGGATAATTTGCTCATGCGCCTTAATGACATTCATAACAGAATACTTCGAAAGGCAAGGATCTAATAATGCTTCCTTCAAAAGTAATTCATCTTCTATATATTTGATTGTCATCTGGCCAGAACTTACATCGGCAAATCTAATAGCATATTCAACTTGTTGACCCCAAGGAGCATGAAGGAAGGCAAAAACATGAGTGGGATGAATAAAACACAGATACTTGTCAACTGATGCAAGTCCATAGTCAATACCACAAAGTAGGATCAAGCCCAAACAAGTCAGTGCGCTCTTTTTATTTCTAAAGAACCATCTCGTTGAAGAACCCCCAAAGCCATCCTTTGATGGTGATATTTTGTTAAACACGTTGTCTCCAGTAACGCTGGAACACATCCTCAACGAAACTTCCACCTCCCATCCATGGTGGAGCAGGGGTATGGGAACTTCCATTGCACCATAGATGGTAAACATACAAGGATTCATTACAACGTACAAGCACTGAGATTTATCCAAATGTACATTCAAGCTCTCAAATAAAGGGTGGAGGAACAGGCTCATCGGGATCAAATGGAAACTGTATGGATATATGCTTTGTAATCAATCTGATTCCATCCAACATCAAAAGGTCGCTCCTTGCTGAGAGTGAGTCAACCACGTCATTGGCAACCACAGATAGCCCGGCTTTTTGGGAGCAAATATCAAATATCTTACCCACATCAGGGCTTGAGTTCTCACCATCTCCATATATAAGTGCGGTACTCTTTCCATCGCCAATTTTAGAAGTAAGTCCATAAGCACCAAGAAGGAGATTGGTGTTCCTAAAAACTTCACTCTCCGACTCCAGATCTTTGCTGAGGACCAGACCAATAATCTCTATGTCATCAGAGGCAATTGAGAACTCATGAAAAGTTTGCCCTGCTTTTGGAGAAATATTATCAAACACCTGTTCTCCGGATGCAACTGAAAATTCCTTAACTGGTTCGTCAATCACCAAAACTGGATTGCCAGAGATAGGAACGGAGGCAATTAGATCACGACTGTCCGAAACTAGAGCTTCAGAGAAATGAACGGATGAGACTGTCACAGGTAAGTCGGAATCCTCCTTATCTTCCAAAGATGAGTCCACATCTGAAATCTCTAGATCAGCAACAACAGATTGGGAGCAAGCGGACAATGTACACTGCACATTGTCGAGTTTGCTGAGCATATTAGAGAAATTCCTGTCCAATTTACGCATCAGATCAATGGTGATGTTGATGTTGTTATGAACCATGTTAGAGTCATGCCGAAAACGCAGTGCCAATTGTGGGGTCCAGTCCCCAATTTTCTTTTGTTCACATACGTGATGTAAGCGCTTACCTCATCATAGTTGTGATGTGGCTGCATAAATGGGAAATTCATTCCCATAAATAGGCGATTATGGTTCATTTGAAAAACACACCAAACACCAAAATCATTTCTTTATACACCAAAGTGAGAGCAAAGTGAGGTATTAATGGCGAAGAAAAAGTACGACGAAGAAAAATAGAGTGTAGTGATACTATAGTAAGGTGGGAAAATCAAAAGAGTGTTTTCTTTTGTGGGTGTAGTGGTCTTAGGAGTATTTATCTTTCGTTCTACCACAAATGTAAAATTCCTTACTATAGTGATATCGAACTAGCTCTCTTGGCGTAGTTTTTCCCTTATTCGAAGGGTTTCCACGTAAAATCTTGGTGTCATTATTCTTTGCATTTTATTCTTGTTGATTTAACCATAACTTAGTGTTCGCGTTTATCACTAATACCGTGAATATTATTTTTGCGGGTCTATTTTATTCGACAAGTGGTATCGAGCCAAGGTTACGTTCGAGTATGCTCGTGTTTAACTGATGATCGAACTTCCACATCGTAAAAGAATTACTTTGGTCTTCGAATAAAATAGTATTTGTATTTGTGATAAACGATGGAAGCCAACACTAGTAGAATGGTTACTTTGAGTGGCGTAAATTATGCCATTTG